>NW_015112784.1:111063-126967 GCF_001443285.1 Poecilia latipinna | reverse complement strand
CCCCCATCCCTCCATCTCTCCATCCCTCTCTCTCCCTCTCTCTCCCTCCCTCTCTCTCCCTCCCTCCCTCCTTCCATCCCTCCAGGTCCTGCCTGGCCTCCGGGTCGGAGGAATGCCGTCAGAAAGCGATGGCCGTTGCTCTGCTGCTGGAGCGTCTGCAGAGGGAGCGGAGCAGACGGAGGGACCTGGAGGGAGACCTGAAGAGAGCCGTGTCCGTCCTCACAGCCATCGCCATGGTAACGCTGTCTGATCGGATCGAACATCAGGATCCATGGTGCGACCCGAACGGTGAGGTGAAGGTTCTGGTTCCTCTGCAGGACTCTGAGAAAATCCCCGGTGCTCAGCCGAGGCTGCAGCACCTGCTGCAGCTGATGGTCACCAGGGAGCTGCAGGACGCCGAGACGGCCGTCCTCACCGGGTCCTCCGACCAGACCGCTGGACCGCCGAGAGCTGAGGGCTCTGGGCCCGAACCGGCCAGGTACCTGGACCCGCCTGCAGGGATCAGAACCAGATGGAATCAGCTGGACCGGGAACCGGATCAGAACTCAGAATCACGTCCCTCTTCCTGTCTGTCCTGCAGCAGAGACGAGGAGGAGGAGGAGGAGGACGCGCTCTTCCTCATGGCCAAACTCAGACCAGGAGACCTCTACCTGGTTCCTGGACCAACATGGACGCCCAGAACCGCCTCGTCCCAACGCAGCCTGACGCCCAGAAACAGGTTGCTATGGAGATCAGACCGATGCCATCAGGAAACAAAAACTCAGTTTAAGACATTTAGATTATTGATTTTAAGATGAAAAACTGTTACAACAGAAAGTCACAAATTTATGGAGTTAAAAAGTGAATCCAGTTTCAAACAGCAAACGTTTAATTATGAATATCTATAGATGATATAAATATAAATTCACGATTTTTTAAATGCAGTCTGTTTCAGAATATTTACAGCAATAACAGCTGATCTGATCTGACCTGCAGATGAAAATCTTAATCCTAATTCAACAAAAATCATTTCTGATCCAAATAAATCAGGTTTCATTCAGACCTTTAATTTCAGTTTCTGCTTTTTTCCTGCAGAAACTCATAAAAAATCTGTCAAATATTCATATTTCCTGGATGTCCTTTAAGTTTTTCTTCCTTTTTTAGTTTGTTGCATAAATGTTTTGAATTGTTGGTAAAATCAGCAGATGAGAAACCTCCCAGCCTCAAACTGCAGACCCAGAATGATCAGAACCGTTTGGGTCCGTCTGTCTGCAGGGATCAGAAATGAGCCTCAACATCTCAGGACTGGAGCTGAAGCAGAAATCAGTTTCTGTGTTTGTTGCATTCAGAGGCTGGATCAAAACGTGGTTATTTTCAGTTGTAGCAGAGTAAACCTCCTCTGTCAGGCGGTTCTGACCCGCTTCCCGTCTGTTGCAGCGTCAAGCTGCCTCCCATCCAGAAGAGTCTGTGGCAGACGGCGCTGCATGAGTGGATGGGATGATCTGGTGAAGCTGCTGCAGCTCAGGAGCTCATTTTGATTCAACTGGAGCTTTTCTTCTATTCTCCTCAAACTGTCAAAGTTGAATAAAAACCTGAGACTAAATGTTCTGCTCATTTCCACCAGCAGGGGGAGACACTTCCTTAAAGAAGCCGTTTGTCTGTAAACCAGAAGAAGCTGCAGCTCAGGATGAAGGTTTCCTGTAAAGTTAAACTTCTCTGTTCCTCCACACTCAGTCAGGAGGAAACATGCTTCATGTTTTCAACAATAAACTGAACCTGATGCATGTTTGATATCTGGGATTAAACTGGACTGAATGTAACCAGTTGCTAAAAATAAAATAAATATCTTTAGATGTATTAATTTCTAATCTTAATGTTAAGTTCAAACCATGTGACTAAAACTTTCAGTGGATAAACCATCTGGAGCGGTTCTGGTCCTTCATGTTTCCTCCTGAGTTTAATGAAATATTGACCTCCAGGCTGCAGCAGGATTTAGTGAGATGGTGAAGAGATAAAATTCATTCATTCATTCATTCATTCAGGTGTTTCAGTGCAGAGAAACATCTAAAACTGAAGCTCAGAGTCCTGAAGACTGAAAACCACTGAGGGCTGGAAAAGGATGGAGTTTTATAAATGTCTGGATATGAATTAAAATACATTTATATAATTTATATTCAGCAGTAAATTAAATAAAATCTCCCAGTAAAAAGCTTTAATGCTGGTTTCTGTGGATGAACAGAATCTATGAGCTTCTTTCACTGCAGCTGTTGAACTGAATTCATTCTGACAGACCAAAGGAAGGAAATGAAACTTAAAACTCTTCAATAGATTCATCTGGAAAAACAAAGTGAAATGACAGGTGAGCCGTTTCTCTTCATCCAGGGTCACCAGAGGTCAGGTCACCCAGGGGTCAACAGGCTAACAGGACGACAGAAAACTCAGGACATTTAGAGACCAGTTAACCAAACCAGTCATGCTTTGACTGGACCGAGCAGCAAACCAGTAAAACCTAAAGATTGGTGGACAGAGTGGAGTCATTTATCTGATGTTTCAGTCATAAAAAGTTTATAACGTTGAGAAACAAAATGTTTGGATTCTCCTCAAAAACAAAAAATCTGATCCAGGATTTAAAATGTTTTTAAATCCACAGAAGTCAAAGTTTCATCAATCAAAACCAGAAAACTGTTGGATTTATTATAAACTTTATTTAAATGTGGTAAAACAAAGTGTGACAGTGCAGCTGTAAAAGGTTATAAACACATAAAACATTATTATTATTATTATAATTCATTGCACAGTAAAACAGGACATAAAACCGGACAGAACCGATCGCCTTTCAGAACCGTTTCTGATTTCAGCTCAGATTTCATATTCAAAGCAGTTCATATGAAAAGGTTCCAGCTCCGGTTCTGTTGGGTCCATTTAAGGTTCGGATCAAACTGGGTCGGTCCGAACGACCCAAAGTACCACCCAGAGTCTAAACACTGGCTTCATGTAAAGATCCAGCCCATCCTGACCCGTCCCTTCCTCAGAACCGGACCCAGAACCGAACCCAGAACCGACCCGTTTCCTCTGCTGAATGTTGATGGAAATAAAACTCGGAGCTGCTGTGGAAACTTTCTGTGAAGGGAAACATTGATGCTTCAACATGCAGGCAAATTCCTGCCACTGAGAGGAACCACCAGAACGGGTCGGACTGGACCGGAACCAGCTGCTGGTTCTGTGTAGCCCTCTGTCTGAACGGAGCAGCAGAACCACTGGAGCCGGATCGTTTGCATGATTCTGTCAACAAGATTTGATTAAAAGGGAAAATCTGCAGCTGGTCAGGAGGAAGTAAACGGGTTATATTTAGAACCAGAACCAGAACCGGAACCAGAGCCAGGACAGAACCAGAGCTGGAGCGAGGACAGAACCGAACCAGAACTGGTAACAGGACAGACCCAGAGACAGAACAGAACCGGAGCCGGAGTCTGGACAGAACCGGTACCAGAACCACCTGAAACAGCCGTGAGGTGAAAGTGAAACGTGATCCAAGCTGATCTGATCCTGAAGTGATAAAGTGGAAACGGATCAGTGAGTTTAATGTTTGGTACCTTTAGATTCACCTGGAAGGGAACTGGACCGACTCGACCCGGTTCTGATGAACCAGATTATGACCCAGGTCCCTTTAAAGAACAGGAAGTGATCAGCTGCACAGCAGCAGCTCTTCCTTTAAAACGTTTCCACATGAAGCATCGTCTGCTCATCTTCATCATCTTCACTGTGACCCAGATGAGGAAGATGAAGATGAAGATGAAGGTCCGCTGCGTCCCGCTCAGCTCAGATTCCAGGAGTTAAAATAAAATAATTACATTTCAGTTTTCTTCCTCCCAGCAGACAGGAAGTGATGTCATTTGGTGCCGTTGTTGGTGGTGAGGAGGAAGATGACGATTCCGGTGAGGAGGACCATCATCATCACCACGGCGGTGAGGAGGAAGGCCCGGCAGATGGGTCGGCCCGTCAGGCGGAACAGGGCGCCGCCCATGCCGCCCCCCGCCCCCCCGCCGTCCCCGGAGGACGGGGTGGGAAGCCCCACGTCCAGAGTCCGGTTCACCGACCTGAGAGACGTCATGGACCGACGGCCCGGCCGACCCGACCGGCCCGGCCCGTCAGACGACCTGCAGACAGGAAACGGAACCGGATCAGTCAGAGCCAAAGTGGAGACAAGGCCACAGATAAACAGAGTTCCTGACAGGGAGCCGTTTGTCCTCCATTAGCACATTTAGCAGCGACTACATGAAGTGATAGACAGCGCTAAGCCCCTCCTCTTGGCTCTGATTGGTTGTTTTTGGTTCATTTCTTCACACAGAAACATCCAGGCTGGTTCCAACATGAAGCTTCTGGAGCAACAGAAACAAACCACATATGGACCAGAACCGGTTTCCTCATACCAGGGCCCAGCGCTGGAGTTAAAGACTTGGACTAGGCCATGAAGCCTGGTCTGTGAGGGAAACTGATCAACTCAGTCCTGCCAAACAGCTTAAGACACATTTAATCATATCCTCTGGTTGAGTTAAATGTAAGTATGTAGCATATCATTTTATCAAAAAAAAAAAAAAAAGCCATTTTGCTTTAATAAAGTTATTTTTACCTGGTTACGGTTTTAAAGCCTCCAGGTTTTGTTGCATTGCTTCACTCAGATCAAACTTTGCTCCTCCAGCAGATCCAAGCAGACAGATTGTGATGTTTATCTTTTATATTAATGATTAAAATGGTGTTTGATTGCACAAACATCTATTTATGGCTGTTTTCAGATTTATTACTCCATCCAGACCTCAGTCTTATTGATCAGTTTGTCATTGATCTTAATATGACCTTGACATTAAGACACAGAGGGAGGATCATCAGATCTGAAACCAGCATGTTGGAAAAATCCTGCAGTTTGTTGTTCATCTCTGATCATTTCTGAGCGTTTACAGCATTTTGCCGTATGCTAAGCTGCACCACTGGATCTGAGCCAGGTTTTAATAACCAACCAGCTCCAATAAAATGATTCAGCAACACAAAAACATTCCAATAAAGCTGACCTTTGACCTGCTGCAGTCAGTGTCCTCTTTGATAAGCAGATCACTGAGTTTGCAGCTCAGTTTTGGTGTTTTTGGTTCCTGCAGAGCTGAACCAGCAGCGTTTGTTCAAATAACGTTAGATTTTAAATCAGAGATTAAATATTTCATATTTATCTCAGAACTCTGTTAGCCAGGAAGCAGAAACTCTCCAGGACAAATTAAACGTCTGATCGACAGGTCAAAGGTCAATCTCATTCATCAGGTTGAAGTTCTGCAGGATTTTCAGTTTAATGGAGCAAAAACTCTGCAGCTCAACTTCAGCAGACTCAACGATCCAACGCTGATTTCTGACACTTCCTGGAACTAAATCATATTTAATAGTTTTCAAAGCGTCTGCAGTCTGAACAGCCATGTTGGATTTTATTAGTAGCATGAAAAACATTACAGAACAAAAAGATCAAACTGACCTGAGTGAAGTTTCTTCACCACCTTCTACACAAAATGTGTGTCAATGTTTTGTTTGTGCTGCTGTTATTTAAAGATATTAAGTTTCCAGAGGTCAAAGGTCAACCAAGACCCCTGTATTAAAATCTAATGAAATATGGTGTCAATCATCTGTTACATTTATGCAGCAAGAATTGTTATAATTTTTTAAATAATAATAAAAAGGTGACCAGCTATCAGCCTGCCCCTCCCCACCATGAACAGTTTATCTAAATTGTGTTTGTGCAGATAAAGTATTTGTTGCGTCACATGCTTGATTGAGTAAATGTGTTTTGGCTGGTTGACCTTTGATGACCTTTGGAAACATTTATCTTTAAAATGAAAGCGGCACAAATGAACATTTTTGCTGCACAAACTTTTAACACCAATTTTGTTTAATTTGAACCCAGATGAAGACCTGCTGAGTGAACGTTGCCACAGCAACACAGTGACCCCTGACCTTTTAGTTTAAAGGAACTGAAGTTCTGCAGGAAGTCGCCTCTGTTCTGTTTTAGACAGAAAAGCCTAAAACCGTGTGGCTGACCTTTTGACCTGCAGCTTCCCCTTGTTGCGGATGAAGCGGATGCTGTAGACCCTCTGCATGGCGGCCGGCAGGTAGGACAGGACGTCCGAGTCGGTGGCCAGCTTGGGCAGGCCGAGGGGGGGCAGCGGGGTCAGGCCGCGGCACAGCGGGCACTGGATGGCGCTGGGCTCCGCAGACTTGACGTTCATACGCGCCAGGCACTCCAGGCAGAAGGTGTGCTTACAGTTCAGCATCTTGGGGCAGCGGAAGACGTTGTTGAACTGGCTGAAGCAGATGGCGCACTCCAAGTCCGGACCCGACTCGTCAGAGCAGTCCATCTGGGGCGGCTGGAGGTCCGGGACGGACAGCTGGGACGGCTGGAGGTCTGGGACGGACAGCTGGGGCGGCTGGAGGCCGGCGGGGGCGTAGGGGTTATCGGTGGGGCTGAAGGCCGGCAGTGGCAGCATGGAGCTGGGGGCGGGGCCTGGGGGGGCAGGGCCTGGAAGGGCGGGGGGGAAATGAGCAGCTGGGGGGGGGAGAGCGCTGCGACCCGTCTGGATGAATGGAGGAACCGACGGATCCACGGAGTAACTGGGGTTAGAGGCCGAGTACGGAACCGGACCGCCAGAAAACCCAGACACATCGTCTCCATATGGATTCATGACCGAGGAGAGAGGAAGCCGAACCGCTGGATGGAGGCGGAGCTTCAGGAGAACAAGGAGCGGCCGGAGAACGGGGAGCTTCAGGAGAACAAGGAGCGGCTGGAGAACGGGGAGCTGCTGGGGAACAAGGAGCGGCTGGAGAACGGGGAGCTTCAGGAGAACAAGGAGCGGCTGGAGAACGGGGAGCTGCAGGAGAACAAGGAGCGGCCGGAGAACGGGGAGCGGCTGGAGAACGGGGAGCGGCCGGAGAACGGGGAGCGGCCGGAGAACGGGGAGCTGCAGTGTTTGGTTGCAGCTTCAGTCTTCACTCCATCATGACTTCCTCACATCTGGGAGGGAGAAAAACAGACACACTAAATATTTCTCACTGTAATCAAAAAATTACAGTGACTGACATGATAAAAACACACAACTCCTGGTCAGACAGAAAGCTTCAGTTTTTCAGTAAACAGTTTCCTGGATTCCTCCGGCTGTTGAAACTCTAAACAGTTCATTTCTCCATCTGTTCTGTTTTATCTTCCACCTTCAGGATAAAATCTGAGCCGTTATAAATAATTTCAGAAGCAACATCATTAAGCAGCTCATTTCCTGGCCTTTGTATTGCCTTGTTGCTGAAAATGTGCTGTATAAATAAAGTTACCTTTACGTTTAATCGATCCTTTAAAGTCAGTTTTTACTCCAAATCAAAGGTCATCAGTGGAACAGTCAACGTTTGACCTGCAGCTCACTGACCAGACTGACGTTTATCTTAAGATGTTCAGGTTTGTCGTCTTAAATCACCATGACAACAGAAACACATTTTGGCCCCAAAACAAACTGAAACTTTTGGGTTTAATCAGCTGCTGAAGGTTCCTGTGCAGCTCAGTGGAGCAGATGGTAGAACTGAAGCCCTGCAGAATGAAGGTTGTGGGTTTGAATCCCAGTCTGGGTTTTTCTGCATTTTCTCCCTTTGGGGCGACAAAACTATGAACTCATAGTTTCAACATCAGGTCACAAACAGCTGTGGACCCAACAATAAAACCACCTGAAAACCTGCAGAGCCGCTTTATGACACCAGAATCAACCTGTCTGGTTCTGCTCAGACCGTCAGATGATCCAGTTGCTGCCTGATGACACCAGGATCAAACCAACATCCCTCTACCAACCAATCAGCCTCTGCATTAGTAACAGGCTGATATTCTGCATCTCTGAATATGTTTCAGTAACTTTACTGATACAGTCCGACTGTGACTATGAGACGGATCTGAACACGACCCAGATTCCTCCTGAGCAGAACTCAGAACCCAAACTAACCCGTCATGCTGGTCGTCATGGAAACAGGCCAGTTTCTTCAGCCTAACACCAATAAACACCAAACTAGGAAACATTTCACCCTAAACATCTAAAAATGGATAAAATCATGTAAAAGATCAGCTGATGGACTCAGACTGAGAGGAAACAAACAAACCAAATATTTTAATCTAGTGAGTCACATCGGATCATAAACATTTGGAAAAATAAAACCACTAACAGTCGACCTGAACCTGCTGGAATCTGATTCTGTAAGGAGAATTTTTAAAATGTAAAACATTTAGAAAAATACTGAAACTATTTCATCTGCATAAAACACATTTGACTGAAATGTCCTTCAACAGGAACCTGATGGTTATAATGTAAAACATGAATGTTGATCACTGAGCTCTGCTCTTCCTGTAATGAAAGTCAGAATATCAGTTTTAGAAAAGCTCTGAAACAAACTCAAACCTTAAAGTTGGTCAGAAGTTCCTTTAAAAACATAAATCAGATGTTAAATTAAACTCCAGGTCGTCTCCTGTGCAGTCAGTGTTCCTACGTTCCTACCTGCAGCCTGACGGCTCCTCTCTGACACAGCGGCTCTCTGTAGACCTGCTCAACATTTCCATTGGTTTGCATACGCTTCCCTAAAACTGGATTCTGTTCTGAGACCCACAGAACCAACTGAACTCGTTCTGATGTAGCGGGAGATGAAATTTGCATCGTCCAAATTATTTACAAAGGGAAATAAGATGCAAAAGACTCGACCTGTTGGTGGAAACGCTGAGCAGGAATCACCTGGACTGATCCAAAAAAAACAACCAACAGCTGCTGGGAGATTCAATAAAGCTGGAAAACACAACAACATGGATCTGACTTCATGATGAACTGGAAGTAAAATTAAGGATTTAAGTTTATTAAACTGAAAATGCTTCTTGATTTAAAGGACAGTTGGATATTTTGCCTATTGGCTGTTTCCTCTAAAAACATCTAAACAAAACTTTATGATCAATTCAGCTTGTTAAATATGACTAAATTTAAAACAATATAAAATTATTTTACAGATTTTAAAATATCTCATCCCATTTTGATGCATTTTTGTATTTTTACTCTTTTCTCAGAAGTTTAAGATCAAAACTAACAAAATAAGCAAATAAAATCCTAAAACTTCAGACAGGTGAAAACTTTAGAGATTATTTTAACAGGTAAAGAAAAACTGTTAATTTATGTGAACTGAACATGTGCTGCCCTGCCAGCAGATTAATGGAAAGACAACAAAGAATGAAATCATCTAGAAGCTCCAGATTCTCTTCACTGAGGCCTGATTTCCTGAAAGCTGCTGAAGGTCCAGGTGAATCTGATCCGATTTCATCTCTGAAATATTTCTTCTGTTTTCCAATTATTGACTTCTAACCAGTTTACCGAGTAAATATGGAGAAACTCAAGATTCACACAAAAAGGTTCATAAACGGATGAATGAAGCAGCTTTTCTTTCTATATTTGGGGAGATTTTAATGTAAAATAATCTGTGGCCCCATCAGCTCACCGCTGAATTTAACTTGTTAAATTTATCAGTTATTTTTGCTCATGCAAACAATCAGCAGTGACTCTGCGCTGCAGCCTCAGCTCTGGTTCTGTTTTTACCTTTTCTTCATCAGGTTCGGTAGATCCGGTCCAGAACTCAGATTCTGGTTCTGTCAGTGAAACTCTGAAGGTTTGCAGATCAACAGTCTGTAAAGCTTCTCTGCAGTTTGAAGACTGACGCACCTGAGGAAAGTGACGCTGATTGTTGTTCAGCTGCGCAATTAACGCAAACGCTTCTGTTCTTTAGATGCGGAGTAACAGTTGATCCATAATAGAATATTTCATCCATGATCCATACATTATGTTTCACTTAGTGGGGTCAGGAGGGGAACATCAGACTATTTTAACCTAAACATGAATCTTTATTGAACCAACAAACCAGTGGAGCACCGGCTGCCAGAGGCGAACAAAGAGTTTCTGGGGCCCTGAGCAGAAAATGGTTCCAGTTAAACTGATTCATGACCATCAAGACAGAGCAGCTGTAATACATGAGATATTTTTAAATGTTCATTTAATTTAACAACTTATTTTTGAAACAATTAGTGAACCACCTGATTCTTATTAAATTAGCAATAATTACTTACATTATTTATTTATTTATTACAGAAATGTTCATATTAATTCTTCATTTTTTTCAATATGTGGTTTATAGTGTGCTCTGATTTTCTATTTTATTTCTTGGAACACAATTTGCTGAACTGGTTATGAATATAAATGATCAGACAGTTTTTTTCTTTTTGTGTCAGTAAATATTTTTTCGTGAGAGATTTTCTGTTATTGATGAAGTTTGTTGTCTTTTTGTTTGAGAAGTGATCAGAGGGGATAAATGAGAGCTTTTCAAAGTTTCAGTCCAGTGTTTCATCATCAATAAGCTTCATTAGACT
Source organism: Poecilia latipinna (assembly GCF_001443285.1). Classification (NCBI taxonomy): domain Eukaryota; kingdom Metazoa; phylum Chordata; class Actinopteri; order Cyprinodontiformes; family Poeciliidae; genus Poecilia; species Poecilia latipinna. Next base: position 116,535 of record NW_015112784.1, on the reverse strand, counting down.
CTGCAGTTTTAACCCTTTTACGCCAAAGTTTCAAGTGTCTGCCTAAATAAATCTTCCTTATTTTAAGTGTAAGTAGTTCTTTAAATGTCCTGTGAGCCAATATACTTACCCATGTATCCATAACAACCATAACTTTCAATATCCAGCAAGTTATTTTTGCAATTTACCGTCTATTAAACAAGTGCCCCCCCGGATTAATTACACTCTCTGCAGCTGTGAAGTTGCCGTATTAACCCGATATTTGTTGGAAAGTGCAACATCTCCCCTTTCAGAAACCGTTGGAATTTTTCAGATAGCGCTACGTGTGGCGGAATTACGGTACTGCAAATTTAGATGTGTCACCGCCGACTAGAAGGGTTAAATTAGGACAGGTCATAGACATGCTATCATAGATGTTCATGATGTGAAACCAAGATGAAGTGAGATGTGCTGTAAGTCAAAGGATTCAGATTGAAGAAAGAAGTCTGTGCCACATTTCTACACATAGAACATGGTTTACCCTGCAGCTACATGTCTGCCTAATCTCAGTCTTCATGCAATCACTGCAGCAGATGGTTTGGGAACATTTGAGCCTCCAGCAGGCCACCCCGGGGGTCATCAAGGCCAGTCCAGTGACCAGTAAGTTGGTGATGATCAGCCTGGATCTGGTGAAGACCTGGCTGTTGGTGATGAGCATGGAGGTGATGAAGAACTTCATCCAGGTTATCCTTACGTCTCTGACAGAGGCTGCAGAGGATCAAGAACCAGCAGCCGGTGTCCGGGTCCAAAGCTATGACCTGTGGGGGAACCAGAGACGGCACAGTGACGAGAGGACTGTCTTTGGAACCGGACTGGACTGGGCAGGGACTGGTTCTGAATGGCAGCTGGTGGTGCATTCGAGGTGTTGGAACAGAGACCATGCTCAGCAAGCCTGTGATCAATGCACTGACACTGTGATCACCTCCCTCATCAGGATCACCTGCCAGGTGAACAATTCCACCAACATGGCCGACTCTCGATGTGACCTGCTGAAGATGGCTGATGAGGATGACCCTGAGGCTGGACATGTGGCTCCATGTTGAGCTCAAGCTGCAGCGGTTCAACAAGCTGATGACCGAGGAGCAGCCGCCCAGGCTAACATCTCCATCAGCTGCACCAGCCTGGAGATCCTGTGTTTTCTGCTGATCATGCTGCAGTCTCCGGTTATCCCGGCTCACTTCAAGCTGCTGCAGTGAAGCATCGCAGCATACATGACTTGTGGCAACACCAAGATCCTGGGGGTCTTACTGGAGGTGTGGAGGAAAGCTAAGCTAAACCTAAAGGAAATCATGTGTTAGGAAATACAAATGAGAGCTGAGGTATTGGATGACACACTAGGTAACACCCTCCTTGGGGCGTAGCTCAGAGAGACAAAGGGAATGGAAACGTTTTGTTTGAGGCCATTTGTCTATTAGCTCCTATCATCCATCTATCTATCCATCTATCTATCTATAATCAAAACACTTAACGTTTACATAGCATCTCTGTAAGCTTGTCCCTGTTAGCTTACATAATGCCTCATATTCACCATATGGGGCATTATGGTGAATATAAACGATTTATTAACTTACCTTCTAAGTTATTGTGAAGTTTGACACATTAAGCTTCAATCCTTTGTTGTTGTTGGAGCGTTTCAGGACGTCTGAATAATTACATATACAGTTAATAATGACGAGCAGACACTGTTAACTTACTGTTGCCTTTGCACTGAAACCAGTCTATGTGGCAAAAAATGCTGAAGTGCTAAAATGGGAGTCTGTGGCACATAGGCTATTTTATGTTTTTGTTTCTTTTTATTGGTCTGTACAACACTTTGAGCTGCTTTTATTATGAAGGGTGCTTTATTAATAAAATTGATTGATTGATTGATATATTAAACAAAAAAACAAAAAACAAACAAATCTTAATCAATTTCTATTTGCTTCGTCCCTTTCCCTCTGTCTGAACCTCACTGCAGTGCATCTGACCTATGACCTCTACTGTCTCTGACACTTTGTAATGATCCACTAGTCAGCCAGCCAAGATTCCATAAAATGTTTGGGAAAGGCAGTGCAGCCTTCACCTTCTCAATGAGCCTCTGTCATCCTCTGTCTGAGGTCTGGGACTGAAGTGAAAGTTAGTGAATGTTCAGATCTGAGCTGGAAGTAAAGAAATCAGAGGAGGTCTGATCATGTTGGTCATTTTAGGAACGAGTTTCATTTGAAAATTAAACAGATTCACTTTCTCTTTAAATCTTTTCTTAAATCTTTTTTTTTCTCTTTAGCTTTTGACTCACCTTGAATTGTTGGCTTTAAAGTTTTGTTTTATTTTTGTGTCTGTTTTATTTGTTTTTTGTGTACAGCTCTTTATCTTCTGATGTTTTAAAGTGCTTTATAGTTAAAATTCTATTAGTTTGTACTTTTCAGTTTTCTTGTCAGTTCAGCTCCTCAGTAAAATAAACTGATCAAACTTTGTGAAGATTTTCTCTTCTTTTGGAGGCAAAACAGGAATGAATAGTTTTTATGTTAACTTCATTTAAGTATTAAGCGTGTTTTGATTTCATCTTGGGGAGTTAATGTGTAACTGTAAGTTTCACATTAACTCAGATCAGCGTTCTTCCCGCCCTACTGACAGACGAGGAAGGATTTCATTTCAGAGCAGAGATCCGTTCCTGAACAGAGAGAAGAAAAAAACAAAAGGCCTTCGCAGCGTTTTCGCTGCTTTGGCCTAAAGATACCACAGCAACTCACATTTAAGGTACGTAAACATAAATGTAGCTTTAGGAAATTAATAAAAATACAATAATCTATCATATTATCTAGGTTTATCAACATTTCTCTGTTAAAATATTATCTGAATTTATGACCAGTTTGCTTCATTTTCAAACAGTCTGTGAGTTTGAATTTAGGGTATTTTATATTAATTTACTTTTTCATAACTTACCTGTTTTGAAGACATGAAAGGATGAAGATCTCAGTTCTCTGAGGCTCAAAGTTCAGATAAACTTTTGATTGCAGGAAAAATCAGAACAATAAAATGTTGTAAAAACAGAAACAAGATTGTGCTGAACCTTTAGCTGCTGCTGAACTCTGAACATATTTTATCTAAAATTATTTTAAAAAAAGATTTCAGTTCCTTTAGACTGAAGAGAAATAAGTGGAGATTCAGGTTTCCCACATTTGATTATTGTTTATTTTGTTTATTCTGCTTTTTATGAAAAAGGTTGTGTTGTCACAGCCAGGAGTCTCTGTGCTTCAGTTCAGTGGTTTCTGACTCTGGAACAATAATAATAATAATAATAATAATAATAATAATAATAACCGAACATTCATTGTATATATATAGTATATATCAAATTGTTTCATGGATTGTGCTGTAAATGAGCACAATCAATGCTGTTACATGAAACAATCTTTCAGTCTGTAGATTTCTAATAATTTCCAAAAATCCTTCAGCTGTTTGTGTTTTTCTTTTTCAGCTCGACGTTTCCAACTCTGTGTCACCATGGCCTCTTCATCATCTTGTGAGTCCTCTTAAAGTTTATAATGAATAAACTCTGTGATGATGGAATAATGATAGTAATATAAATAATTATGATACATTTGAAACTACACCATTTATCTTTAAAGAAAGTCACAAAGAGTTTCCAGGGAATCTTCCAGTTATGTTCTGTGACAGGATGAAGGGTTAGAAATGAAGAAAAGACAATATTTATGAAACAGAGTTCATAAGAAAAATTATGTGTTTATAATGTGTGGAGTGGATTTATGGAATGGATTAAATATAAAATTTTTAACTCATGTAACCTGAAAACGTCATTTTCAGGTTACATGGTGGAGGATGGATGTTGATGGTAGAGACGTGAAACCATCTCCATTTTCATAAAGACTGTTTCTGGTGGATGTTTGAGCTAAAGAAATGGCTGGAGTGAGTTATCTCTGCTGTGAAAGAAATAGATCCGTCTTTTTTATTGTTCTTTACTAAACACACATCCTTTCTATTATATAACAGTTATAATAGAAAGGGGTCAGGATCAGAAAAGGATTTTTATCATTATTATGTACCTTTTATCTACAACTAACAACTTTAAACAATTATTTAACAAACAACTTGTGATTTAAATTAATTAAATTTTACTTTTCTGGATCATTTTAATATGGTATTTCAGAACCATTTGTTTAGCTTCTATTTAAATGCACATTCTTCACACAGTAAGGAGTTTTGATCGCCAGACGTGTTAATATTTAATTTTTGTTCTCAGCTCTGACTGTAACTATAACTAGAGTATATAGCACCATTTCAACTGAATAGAGATTTTCACTGTGAAGTTGGATGGTAACAAAAGAGTTTTATTATTTTAGGACCTTTGTTGAAGCCAAACTTTGGCCTCCGGGCTTGATATAAAACCAATATTTCTCTATTGCTGACAGTAAGACAATAAAATGAGGTTAATGTTTCTTTACTGATGCAGCTGAGAAAGCTTTATGAAAGTAACCATATTGTTTTGAAATAATTCGTTTTTAAAGTGAGTCTGGGTTAGTCATGAAAGGACAGACGAAATGTTCAACAGTTCAGTAAGACTTTGTCTGAAGTTATCACTTAAAATATAAAACTGTGATTTTTTCTGTAATCCAGTAAATTACTGCTCATCTGTCCACCTCAGCATATTAACCTTCTTTATCTTTTACCTGTTAATTATTGGATTTTCTATCTTCACAGCTTCATCACCTCGACTGCTGCGAAGAGGCAGCATTATCTGTTTCCCACCTGAGAGTAAGTTGAGTAACAATATTCTGAAGTTTGGCTGTTTTAACTGAGTTCATTTCATTAATATAGTGCCAATTCACAACATGTCTTCTCAAGGAACTTCAAAAAATGTTGGTTAAAGTTTATAACTAATGAAACCCAACAGATTGAATCAAATCATAGATTTGCAGCATTCACTCCTTCTACTACTCTCTTCTCAACATTTTGTTTCATTGCTTTGCGGATGACGTCCAGATTTACATGCCCCTCAAACTACTAGATGTTCAGCTGAAGTTAAATCATGGATTGAATAAAATTTTCTTCACCTCAATCGTAGCAAAATTATTACTATAATATTTGGTCAAAACTTTCACACTAAAAATTCCAGACTCAGTTCTTGGTTCTTTAGCTCCATTTTGTCAGACTTCAGCCAGGAGTCTTGGCATTATCTTTGATAGCTATTTAGACAAACAAGTTTGTTTCGTTGTTAAATCAAGTTTTTGATTTAACAACCAAAAACTGCAAGTGATTTAACAAAATCACTTGCAGTTTTTAGCAAAGGTGAAATCTTATTTTTGTCTAAAGGATTTTGAAGGAATTATCCAGGGCCGTGCAGAGACCACTAAGGGGCAGGTGCTCAACTACAAAAAAAGGGCCCATCTAACCTTCTAGGACAGAATATGAACAAAGCCTCTCAGCTTTCAGAGTTTAATAAACAATGATAAATTA
>NW_015112784.1:82308-106365 GCF_001443285.1 Poecilia latipinna | reverse complement strand
AATAATAATAGAAAAAAAAACTGACCAAAAGGGCACTTGGGGGCAAGGAGCAAAAAGGGCAGGTGCTGCAAGGCAACAGGTCTACCATCCGCGCCACTGTGCAGAAACTTGTTTTTGCTTTAACCATTAAAATGGGACAAAAATGATCAAATTGTCATTTTTCTAATTTAAATTAACACCAGATTATTTGTTGTTTTTTTGTTTTGTTTTATTTTGAAATAGAAAAACCTCAGAATAAGCTACATACAAATTTAGAAATCATGAAGAATGGTGAAGATTTAAATCAAGTAAATAAAAATAATGCTGATTACACAAAGAATAAAGATTAAATGTTATGAAAATATAATAATTTTATTACTAAATACTGAAAAAGTCATTAACATAAGTATTTTCAATCATAAACAATTTATTTCCATATTAATCATGACTGAGTATAAACTAAAAGGTTGTGTATTCTCTGAGTAAAACATTTTCCTTTATTATTTCAGTGCATGAGATGCGGCTTGTTCTGCTCGGTAACAGCTGGTATGATAAGAGTTCAGTGGCCAACCTCCTGCTGGGTCAGAATGTGTTCAACACACAGGAGGAACCAAACAGATCCATCAAAGTCCATGGATGGATTCAAACAACAAGAACAGTTCTGATAAACACACCGGACCTGCTACACCCGAGCATCTCTGAATCCAAACTTCAAGAATTTGTAGAGCATTGTGTGAGTCTCTCTGCTCCTGGACCTCATGTGTTTCTGCTGGTTGTCCAGTGGAACATCAATGACCAACAGAACCAGAGGCTTTGTAGGATTCTGGATCTCTTCAGTGAAGACTCTTTGAAACATTCACTGGTTCTGATCTCAACACCTGGATGGGAAGAGAAAATACCAGATTCAAGTCATGTGTTTCGCCTGAGGCCTATGGAGGATCTGATCAGAAAGAATGGAAACAGGTGGATCAAACTGCAACAAGACCCCAAAGGACTGATGAACAACCTGAGTCTAATTTTGACAAACAACCATGGAAACCATGTTAGCTGTGGCCTCACAGAAGTTCCTTCACCTTTGAAATTTTCTCTAAGCCTTGGTATGTATTGGCAAAAACGCTAAAAATAATTTAATACCAATGACAGACCATGCATTTACAACAATTTCTGACTTTTATGCAGAAGGATTTTCTGCCTATTACTGCAATTGATTGTTTTTGCTTGTAGTTTTACTCTTATTGGTTATTTAGTTGCATAAAGAACTGGAAAAAAATCAGCTGATTGGAAAAAATGTCATAAAGAACAGATTTGGTGGCTGGGACTTTGCTTCTTATGTTTAATATATCTATAAAAGCAAGAGCTGAACCTTCTAAAGTATTAATAGAATATACAGGAGATCCCAGAGGCATGTCCAGAGTGTAGAGCCATGACTCTCCTTTCTGAGGTGTTTGGTTTAAAGCTCTAAACCAGAGGTCTCATTCTCGCGGCCCGCAGTGGTTAAGACTTACAAAACATTGCTGTATTTTTTATTTTTATTTTTTTGTAGAAGATGATGTCAGAACTGAGAATCGCAGGAACAGCCTGGAATTTATTCCGCCGGACTGTGAGTTGAATATTGTATATTTTTGCTTATCTTAAGTTCATCCATATTATGCTCAATATTCTCAAAATGCAGGGTGTAAGCATTGGTAATTAATTTAAAAAACTCTTTTTCTCTCAGGCTGAAGGCCTGAAAGGATTGGAAAACTCTATAGAAAAAAACATTGTGCTTAAGTAAATTGATGAATTAAAACCAAATCATTGATAAAAATCAGCTTGTTTTTGGCTAAATCCAGTCTCTTCTGTCCCATCTGTGGACGGTACAGAACTCCTTTAACCAGAAATCAAAACCTACTTCAGGCTTTCAACAGTGAAAGCATCACATCATTTTAAATCAGAATCACTTATCTAATTCCTGAATGATTCTGGAATTAGATTAAAAAAAATTTAGTGTGTATTTTATAGTACTTACTTTGCTAGTTGATCATTTAAATACATTGTTTTAGATTTTTGTCATCTTGGACATTTGATGAGTGTTTTTATGACTAAAATAATATCTATGCACCTGCAGGAAATTGGTGAGATTTCTTTTGTTTGATTTTATAAACTCAGCTGGACCCAACAGGGCCAGAACCAAAATGAAAGGGAGCAGCATTTATTGATAAAAAATATATAATTCAGTTATAAAATGTGCCATGTTTGAACATTTCTATGAGCATCTGCACAATTTATCACCATTTAGGGAAATACAAAAGCACAATGTTAAAATAAAACAGCTCTTCTGTTTCTCAGTCTCCCAGCTGCCACCAGGCCAGGAATCTGTCAGGGAGCCTGAAGAGAGAGGACTCAGTACTGGCCAGGACATCCTGTCAACGTGGAGAGGTAAGATTCCTACATCTATGAATATGCTGATGAAGCATATTATAAACTATATACTGTAAATCTGACTTCTGACTGATCTCTTAGTTCTTAGTATGAAGATGAACAGAAACAAAGAACTATAACTTTCTCTTTTTGGTTTGCTGCGATGTTTTTCTAATCAAATTTTCACATTGATCAAAATTACCTGAGTACCTAAGTAATTAAAGAATGGTGTAAACATGTAAACTCTTTACCTGACTAATGTTAGTCTCTTATCCCTGAAAACAGTTTCACACATACACTTAAAAAAGAAACTACCGTATTTTTTGGATTATAAGGCGCTACTTTTTTCCTAAGCTTTGAACCATGCGGCTTATAACCCGGTGAAGCTTTTCTGTGGATTTTTCTTCAACCACCAGGGGGCTCTTTAGCAGAAAGTGAATCATTGGAAGTCCATCCATCCATCCATCCATCCATCCATCCATCCATCCATCCATCCATCCATCCATCCATCCATCCATCCATCCATCCATTTTCTTTACACCCTTGTCCCTTAGTGGGGTCAGGAGGGTTGCTGCTGCCTCTCCAGCTAACGTTCCAGGCGGGAGGCAGGGTCACCCTGGACAGGTCGCCAGTCTGTCACAGGGCTCATTTCAAGTCAAAATTGGAAATCAAAGAAGAACGTGCTGTTTTCATTTAGAACAAGCAGATGCTAGCAGCAGGCACGATGGAGAAATGTTTTTAAATTCATACACCCTCATCATGGAAACAACACGAAGAAGTTAATATGATGCAGCTTTTAAGTTGAAGGTTATCGATCTACCAGTACAGGAGGGAAATAGAGCCGCTGCACGTAAGATTGGCGTGAAGGAATCCATGATTCGGCGTTGGAGACGGAGGGCTACGACCTTAATTATTTATGAAAAACCAAGAGCGGTTTTTCATAAATAACCAGCAGGGTCTGGTTATGTTGGTTTAATAAACAAAAAAACGAGTCTATTTTTGTCTTTTTATTTTTCACTTCAAACGAAAAAAATAACTGCCTGAAAATACATGGACCCAGCGGCTTATAGCCCAGTGCAGCTTATGTATGTTTCCAGTAAAAACACTGCAACTTATAGTGAGATGCGCTCTATGGACTGGAAAATATGGTAGTTGAACCAATTTAATTGATTTGCTTCAATTGGTAATAAGTAATTAAATTAAGTTTACCCAACTCAATTTATTAAGTTTATCTTTATTTGAAGTAAAGTAAATTTTTTGAATAAGACTGACTTAAATCTGTCTTATTCTTATACTTAATGAATTCAATTTAAAAATAATAATAAAATGAGTTGGATGAACCTAACTTGAGTTTGTTAAATAAACACTCAATACACTATTTAGAGTGCAGTCTTAATGCAGGTTTATTGTTACTTGTTTCAAGCAATTCAATTAAGTTGGTTCAACTAATTTCTTTTTTTCAGTGTATGTGCCAACATTTTTGTCGCTGTTCTGCTAATGTAAACCCTCCTCCCCCACAATTTTGCAATTGTGGTGCTTCCATTAAATAAGAAATGAAATTAAAATCACACCTGAATAAGCTGTGATAAGTCATTAATAATCATGGCAGTGATGGATGTAAACAGTTACATGAGATATTTGCATAATTCAGCTGTGGAGCCAGCGCTTATCCTCTGTCAGCCAATCAGAGGAGACATTTGTGTCTTATTAAGGTGTTAGAGCAGCAAGACCCTGAGCTCCTATTACTTCCTGTTGTCTTATTTACTAACCAGTGCCAACATCTGCTTATTGACCATGTAACTCGTGTGATCTCAAAAAAGTGTTTCCATTGCAGTTTTGCGACATACATCTATTTCAAATGCTGAACTAAGAACAGTACTTGGTCACCTGAAAGAAAGACATGGTGTTCAGCGTTCTTGTCATACAGGTCTTTCATCTTTTCTTGATCAGATGGTCTTTTCTATTTTGGAAAAGGTTGCAGCTCACCCCTCACTAATTGATATCTGGCTATTGATGAGGTACATCAATAGCCAGATGTGCTGAAACAGAGAGACATCTCAAAGTTACAGGACACTTTAACTGGATTTTGAGACTACACTTCTGTCCTTGTTTCAGATCAGTCAGGTGTCAGTTTATTGTTGCCTTTGTGTGTTTCTGACATTTTCTAATTTCATGTATTTCATCCCACAGTTGACGAAGAGGATCCAAACAACATCAGAATAGTTCTGATTGGGAAGACCGGCAGTGGAAAGAGTTCAGCAGGAAACACCATCCTGGGAAGAAAAGAGTTTGAATCAAAATCAAGTCAAAGATCCGTCACAAAGCAATGCATAAAGGAAAAGACTGAAATAGATGGACGGTCAGTTTCTGTGGTCGACACACCTGGACTGTTTGACAGCAGTTTGAGTCTGAAACAGATTCAGGATGAGCTGGTGGGTTGTGTCACTCTGGTGGCTCCAGGTCCGCATGTCTTCCTGCTGGTTGTTCAGATCGGCAGATTCACACCAGAGGAGAAGGAAACGATAGAAATGATCAGGAAAACCTTTGGGAAGGATTCAGAGAAGTTCACCATCGTTCTTTTAACCGGAGGAGATTTGTTAGAAAGAGATGGCATCACTGTTGAAGATTATATTCAGAAGGAAAGTGACGATTCTTTCAAGAAGCTGATCGCTGACTGTGGAGGAAGATACCATGTGTTTAATAATCATGCTGAAGAAAACCGTGCTCAGGTCAGAGAGCTGATCAGAAAGATCGATGACATGGTGAAGGAAAATGGAGGACAATGCTTCACCAACGAGATGCTGCAGGCGGCTGAAGCTGCTATACAGAAGAAAATGCAGGAAATTCTAGACAGAGAAGAAGAAATGAAGAGAAAGATGGAAGAACTTGAAAGAAAACATGCAGCAGAAAAAGAGATCATGAACAGAATACTTGAAACACAGAAAGCAGAAAATGAACTGCAACGAAAATCACTCAAAGAACTGAAGGAAAATATCAGGAGAGAAAATGAGCAGCGAAAGAAAGAGCAGGAATATAGAGAGGAAGAAGAGAGGAAGAGGGAAATAACAGAAGAAATGGAACAGATGAAGTTGATGAATGAGCTGGTAGCTTTGGAGAAAAGAATTCAATCAGGATTATATAGTAGAGGTACTGACCAATCCCTGGAGATAAAGAGACGAGATCTGAAAGGGAAGCAAAGGCTGATGGAGAAAGAAAGACAAGAGTGGTGGGAGAAAAGACATGAGGAAGAAAAACAGAGACAGCTGAGAGAGGAGATGAGAATTAATAACCTCAAAGAAGAATATGAAAAGAAAAGGGAACAATATGAAAACTCTAAAAGAACTGAAGAAAACATTCAAAGAGAACTGTATGAAAAGCAGATCAGACAACTGGAGGAGAAACACCAGAGAGAAATGGAAAACATGAGAAAAATATTCATGGAAGAAGTTAGAAAGCAAGCAAAGCTGGGAGGAATGGCAAAGATCTACAACTCTTATGTACCAGTCCTTAAACACCTGGAAAAAACATGCAAACTCCAGTAATAATTCATCCCTATTTAAACACAGGAGAACTCAAGTTACATTTACATGATAAAAATAGAGACATAAAGTCTTATAAGAACTCAAAGTTTATCTTCATATTTGTTTTTCAGTATTTTGAAGGAATATTAATTATTTTCAGCAAACATGTCAGACACAAGTCTTTATAGAAAATAGATTAGGTCCTGTGTGGCTCAGAGGCAGAGCTGGGTCTTACAGCAGCACTGATGCATTTCATCCTGCTGACTGGTGAATACAACCAGAGGCATTAAAATCTTGTGCTACTCAGCCTTTGCTAAAATCATAAATGGCTGATAACTGTGTGTATGTTTCATAACTATGTGACTGATTTCAAAATGTTCAAAATGTAAATAATTCTGTGAATCTGACTTTGAACTTCTTGTAGATAAAACAGTTTGGACCATCCATGCATCTTGTACTGTATGTCATTATAAAGCTCTTATCATTAAATGTTTAAAACATTATGAAAACATTTTATATATGTCCATATTTCTCTAATTAATCATTGTATTCTGTTAAAGTCTTTAAGCTGTGTCTGTCACTGCAGGATGTTTGGCTAAAAGCTGCTCTAAGCACAAACATGACAGGATTTTTTATTCTCTTCTTCTGACACCCTGTATGACAAACTGACTGGACAGACTGAAATAAAACATTGGCTTGGTGTTTAATGTTTCCCAAATAGGTAGAAAATCTCTTTGTCTGTAACCCATCGTCCATGATGTTGGCCCTCCTAGTGGGCCAACACAGTGCAGTGGTTACTGAGTCAGTGAATGGTCCACAGTTAAAGACGACAAGAGAAACACAACAGATCAACCAGCCGACACAGAACCAAAGAATATCCTACCAGGTCTGATCCACTTGTTTAAAGTTTAACTGATTTGTTATTTCCCCCATAATATCCTTAAACCTTTCAGCAACACATCTTCTTCTGATTGCTTACAGTTTGGTATTTCAGTCCATTTATGGTTGAAAAGCCCACAATGGTCTCTGGAATAACTTAAAACTGACAAAAGTTATAACTACAAAATTTACTGAAAATGAACCGATGAAAATCAGACATTGATTTTGAATTGTGTTTCAACAGGATCATCATAAAAACCACACTAATAAAACAGGCCTGGACTAAAATAATGGTACCTATGTCTTAATATTTGCCCCACCTTTTGGACCAGAAGCAGCACTGAGATCTGGAAAAACCAGAACCGACACCAGACCTTCATCTGAGGCCAAGAAAAATATCATTAGCAGCTTTCAGCAGGTCTGTTTCAGAGCTATGATGATCTCTGAAACCTGACAGAAACTCTTCAAACATGTTACTATTTAGAAGTAACTACCTTTCTCAAGGTTTTTATGGGAAAGGAAGATTATCTTTAGGTCTCTAATTTATTAAATTATCTTTATTGAGGAAAGATTTTATAAGGAAAGGTTTAATTACAGCTACATAAAAAGCTTGTATTAAATGTCACTGTACTAAAGATCCTCATCAATTTGTAAAATGATGAGAGTCACTGAAGGCAGAAGGGGGAACAGCTGATCCTGTGTTCACTTCAGCTACTGGAAGTGAATGTTGCATTAAACAGTCTTTGTTGCAACCAAACAACTATTCCTATAAACAACGAGGCTGCATCACATGCCGACCTGTGTGTAAAATATGGTACTGTACATTTTTTGTGCATTCACTGCTTCATACATGAGGCCCTGGCGTCTTTTTACAGGAGACACTTGTTGTTTCTTTTGCTCTCCAGCAGGTGGAGATGTGGCATAACTTATATCTATGTATCATACATGGAAGACGCTGTGACAGACCGCAGCTGGTTTGCTAGGGAGACAGGAAATCAGTATTTACATTTAAAAGCAGGTAGATCTCTGAGGAGATCAGATCCCAGGCTGATGACTCTAGCAGAGAGGTAAAAATACTTCTAGAGAGACGTACAGAGAGCCGTTGACTGGTTTCACTTTAGAGAATGAAAAGATTCTCCACACATAACAAAAGCTGTACCACAATCTGGTGTTGCTGGCAGGATTTTGTAAGAAGTGGCACATGCTTGCAGGGGTTTGTTTCACTGCGTAGGATAGGGCTAAGTAGGAGTAGTTTTCTTTTTTTATTTTCTTTACTGAAACAGTAGCAGGTTCGGCGGGGACCACCAAGTCCGATCGATCCGTGGTGGAACGAGAGAGGAACTCTATGCTGTGGAACCATGGAGGAGCAGCTTCAGGAGCTGAAGGACATGATGCACCATCTTCAGGCAAAGAACCAAGAACTCAAAGAAAAGGTTATGACTGATCAAGACTCTTTACCATCTACCTCTAGTGGTGTGAGAGGGAACTGTCCCCAACCTGTCTCTGCAGTGGAAGTGCCTGTAATGGAGCGGCTCTTCTACATCCCAAGGGAACGTAAATGTCCTGTTTTCAGAGGTAATGTTGGGATCGAGGTTATGGATCCAGTGGGCCAGACATCTATCTCCTCTAGACCAAGCCTATTTTGTATTTGATCACCTGGAAGGTGAAGCCAAGGAGGAGATTCGATATAGACCCCGGGCTGAAAGAGAGGACCCTGAACGCATTTTTGCCATTTTGCAAGAATTGTATGGTTGTGCTAAGTCTTATGTAACTTTGCAGGAAGATTTTTTTTCTAGAAGACAGGAGGAGGGCGAATCATTAAAGGAGTTTTCTCATGCACTGTTTTGTTTAATGGAAAAGATTACTGCCAATGCACCAAATGCTGTTGCTAATGATGCCGTGCTTTTGAGAGACCAGTTTGCTGAACATGTTCTTGATCCTACTTTACGTAGGGAACTGAAAAAGCTCATTAGAGAAAACCCAGAGTTTACACTTTTGGACATTAGGAAGGAAGCAATTAGGTGGGAACAGGAGGGACAACCAGCTGAAGTGAGAAAAAGAAGCTACTCTGTACCATCATATTGTGCCTTACAAAGCAGTAGACCAGATTTAGAGGTTCTTTGAAGGGCTTCTGATTTGTCAGAAATAAAGGAAATGCTGTTAAAGCAACAGGAACAGACTAACCTGCTCTCTCAAAATGTATTACCATTACAATCCACCTCAAGGTCCCCACATTGGCCATATCTGAACCGAACCACCCCTATTACTTACAGGCGCTGCCAGAAACCTGGTCATATAGCCAGAAACTGTAACCAACCGAGGATGAACTCTGCCCCATCCAACTCCACTACAAGGAGAGGCTGCAACTGCTTATCAGCAGGCGGGAAACTAGTTCCTTTTGAGCTGAGCCACAATTCAGAAGAGAGCGGTCATGGCTCAAGTGGTCTTGAAAACAAATTCTCACCATTGGTTGGCCAGTGTCCCACTGTCCTGGTGAAAATGGGGGATGTTCCACTTCAGTGTCTTTTGGATACTGGTTCCATGGTAACAGTCACAGAGAGTTTCTTTAACGAACATTGTCAGGGCCTTTTGCAGGCCTGCTCTTGGCTTGAGCTTTATGCAGCCAATGGGCTTAGCTTACCTTATGTTGGCTATTTTGAAACTGATGTAGACCCTTTGGTTTGTTTCAATTTAACAGAATGCCATTTGGCCTGAGCAATGCTCCTAGTACATTTCAACGATTAATGGAGCGAATGTTTCAATCTCAGCATTGTCAGTCCCTGTTGTTATATTTGGATGAAATTGTGGTTTTCTCTTCTTCAGTCGATGAACATCTGCATCGATTGGAAACTGTGCTGGACCATTTGAAACAGGAGGGATTAAAAGTGAAGCTCGATAAATGTGCTTTCTTCAAAAAGGTGGTGAAATACCTTTGCCATGTTATTTCCAGCCATGGGGTGTCCACAGATCCAGATAAAGTCTCTGCTGTAAAGGACTGGCCTGTCCCACCACAGTTTCACAGCTGAGAAACTGTGGTGGGACACAGTTAATAGCTGGCGAACCTGGCGAACCTGGGGTTCGCCAGCTATTATAGAGGATTCGTTGAAGGATTTGCCAAATTGGCAGCACCACTCCATCGACTGGTTGCCGAGATGCAGAAGACACAAGGTCGTCAGCGACAACAACATTTGGGTGACCACCGGTCTCGAGATTGTGAAAAAGGCTTCAACCAGTTGAAAACCAGGTTGGTTGGTGCGCCTGTTTTGGCATATGCAAATTTCTCTTTGCCATTTATCCTTGAAATAGATGCCAGTTACAGCGGCCTAGGAGCAGTGCTCTCTCAGGAGCAGGCAGGGAAGGTCCGTCCAGTTGCCTTCACTAGCCGAGGCTCAGACCTGCTGAAAGGAACATGTCCAACTACAGTTCAATGAAGTTAGAGTTCCTAGCATTAAGGTGGGCCATGATGGAGAAATTTCAAGACTATTTGTTGGGTCAGCAATGTATTGTATGGACTGATAACAATCCCCTCAACCACAGCTAAACTGGGGGCAACCGAACAGCGTTGGGCAGCACAGTTGGCAGATTTTAACTTTTCTATCTACAGATAGAAGTTACAGTTACAGATCAGGCCGGTCAAATGTGAATGCAGATGCCCTTTCAAGGAAGCCACCAGCTGTAACAGAGGCTGTCATTCCTCTGCCTGGGACCTTGGTTCCCTTGATGAAGCAGCCAAGCTGTCTAGATGTAACGCAACATGTGCTCCAAGCTGCAGTGTCTGTGTTCCCTGCTCATGCCCCTGATGACATCATTGCACTTTGTTCGTTATTCTGCAATAGCCAGCCGCGCCTTAATCTCACCACCGACTGACTACTGACCAGCTCTCTGTCTAACAGGTCCGGAAAACCCCTGAAACCTGGGTCTTACCCTAAAATAGGTGTACAGGAGATTCTCTGTTTAAACTGGTGGCGGAGAAAACTCGTCTAGCTCTAACTACCTTCAGATCCAGAAGTTACGGCNTACCCAAACCTTGTTCCACCCTGAATTGGTAATACACAAACTTCCCTCTTTTGCGTCTCTCTCTTCTGTTGGCCATCTGGTAGTTATTACCTTTTTTGGCAATTTGTTCTGAGGCCCCCGCCCAGCCAGCTCAGCTTTTCCTGTATTCAACTCTACAGTCTTCTTATAATGTACCATGTAACACACTTAACTCAAAACACAATCAATTTGTTTTACCATTATCTGAAATCGTATATAACGACTAAGTTATTACTGTTACCACAGATCATGAATACAGATTATATATTTCAGTCATACATTACGGACATTTACAATACATCAACCATTTAAACTATTACACAGTTATGTATTTTGTATTTCATTTCTTTAATCATTCTTAAATCAATACAAGATTACTGTTATTCCCCAGGCTTTTACCCTGCTTTCTGCGTGTACCTAGAGAGATCTCACAAGTCCATGCCAGTTTTCTCGACAACTTCAAGAAGCTGATCCTACTATAAGTGCTTTTCTAAAGTCGTGGAGGACACAGAGACGTCCAGATAAAGCAGAAAGGGCCAGTCTCTCCCCAAAGGTCCTGGATCTGCTTCAACAGTGGAGCAAGGTGGTCCAGCTGAATGGCCTGTTATATCGCCGTACACAACGTCCTGATGGGGGTGAGGATAAGTTTGGTGTTCCAGCAAGACTACACTCCGATCAGGGCCAGAATTTTGAAAGCGCATTGATCCAGCAGTTGTGTGAGCTGTATGGAGTGCAGAAGACTCGTACCACCCAGTACCATCCTGAAGGTAACGACCAGTGTGAAAGATTTAATAGAACATTACCTGATCTGCTGCGAACTCTACCTGTTGAGAAGAAGGGACACTGGCCCCATTATCTGTCCCAAGTTCTGTATTTCTACAACACCACAGTCCATCAGTCCATGGGTGAGTCTCCTTACCTTTTGATGTTTGGCCAAGAGCCATGGTTACCTGTTTGCTTTCTCTTTGGAAGAGATCCGAGAGGGGAGAGTGGAGGACTGGGTACGAGAACATAGACACAGACTCCAGGTCGCCTTTGATGGTGCTCAAGATCGCCTGAAAATGACCGCTGACCATTGGAGGAGTGCCATGATGCTGGAGGTCTGACCAGTGAATTGTCTGAAAAGCAACTGGTCTATGTTCAAGATCACAGTAATAAAGGAAGAAACAAGATCCAGGACGCATGGAATCCCATAATCCATGCTGTGATAAAAGCTCCTGTTTCAGGAGGTTCTGTGTACACTGTTGCCCCCTTGGATAACCTTCAGAGGCTCAGGACAGTGCACCGTTTGATGTTGAAACCAGTTCCTGAGGGACTCTGGCCTCAAGAGCCCAGGAAAGAAAAAGACATCTTCATCAGTAGGGGAGAGGAGGCGGACGAGGAACTTGATTTTGTCTATGTGGTAACTGTAAAGCTTCTCTACAGTTTGAAGACTGACGCACTTGAGGAAAGTGACGCTGATTGTTGCTCAGGTTGCGCAATTAATGCAAACACTTCTGTTCTTTAGATGCGGGGTAACAGTTGATCCATAATGGAATATTTCATCCATGATGCATCCAATCTCTTTCACTTAACCCAGTGGTTCCCAAACTTTTTCTCCTGGGCGCCCCCCAGTGGATTACAATAGGGAGAGTTAGACTTTGGTCTTCTGATTGAAACAATGTTTGACCGGGGGGAGAGGGGAGGATAGACAGACTCTTAGAGACTCCCTGTTATACTCTTCCACCCCACCCCCTACCCCTCAGCACACACAGCGTTTATCATTGTTTCTATTTTTATTTTTTATTTTTTTATTTCATCCATCCTGTGCCCCCCCTGCAATGGCACGGCGCCCCCCACAGTTTGGGAACCTCTGACTTATCCCTAGTGGGATCACGAGGGGAACATCAGAGTATTTTAACTTAAACATGAATCTTTATTGAACCAACAAACCAGTGGAGCACCGGCAGCCAGAGGCGAACAAAGAGTTTCTGGGGCCCTGAGCAGAAAATGGTTCCAGTTAAACTGATTCATGACCATCAAGACAGAACAGCTGTAATACATGAGATATTTTTAAATGTTCATTTAATTTAACAACTTATTTTTGAAGCAATTAGTGAACCACCTGATTCTAATTAGATTATCTAGAAATAATTACTTAAATTATTTATTACAAAAATTTTCATATTTATTCTTTATTTCTTTCAATATTTGGTTTTATAGTATCCTCTGATTTTTTATTTTTTATTTTTTATTTTTTTGGAACAAAATTTGCTGAACTGGTTATGAATAAAAATTAACATTTTTTCTCCCTTTTTGTCAGTAAATATTTCATCTGGGAGATTTTCTGTTATTGATGAAGTTTGTCTTTTTGTTTGAAAAGTGATCAGAGAGGAAAAATTAGAGCTTTTCAAAGTTTCAGTTCACTATTTCTAGATGGTAAAACTTCAACAATAAGCTTGATTAGACTCTTCACATCTTCAGGATGTGAAACCAAGACGAAGTGAGATGTGCTGTAAGTAGAAAACATTCAGATTAAAGAAAGAGGTTTGTGTGCCACATTCCTACACACAGAACATGGTTTACATGACAACATGCATATATATCTATATATATATGTATATGATGAAGTGGCTCCTTTCCCTAGAAAAGTCAATAATCCAGATTATGATGTCCAACATGTGGAGTTGGAGGGAATCATTCTAGAAACTCCACCAGTGAACATAATATCAGACACAGGAACGGAACGAGTGTTTAACTTTACCAGATTATTACTGAAGGTAGAAATGATGAGGGGATATGTGGCTGCTGGAAGGAGAGAGAGAGCTGCCTCACACTAAATGTCTTCAGCCTCTCTAGAGCTAATGACTGGATCAAACTGAGGCTGGAAAACAAGAGCAGCTTAATTTACTACATTCAGGTTAAACATTACCTCGTCCTGCTGTTCCTCCCACTGAGCCGGTGGAGACCAGAGGAGACCAGAGAGATTCAATTTCAGCTTGAAGACGTTCGTTAAGAAACACGAAGAATCAACGATGCAGCAGCTATCTGACATGTCAGGTTGGTAAAACTAATCAAAACCTTTAAAATATGATGAAACTCAGCAGGTCATGTAAAGCTAACAGTCTTTGATAAACTGGTTTATTTCATGTTTTCTTCACAAACACTTTGTGTCTCATGTCTCGGATCTATTTTTACTTTAAACTCTTGAAGTTAAAGATCCACTGAGTCACTTTATTGAATTTATTCAATGCATTGCTGACATGATGTGGATCCAGGAACAAATCAAATGTCTGAGGTGTAAAGTTCACATAAATTATATGAACTTTGATTTTATTGTAGCCGCAGTGAAGACAGAACAGAGATACAGATAAGATGTTGTGGCAAATGAGCTTTGATGTGATTTATAAACACATTTCCTTTACAAACTGCTTTAGACTGTTTCTAAATAAAGGTAGTTTACATTAAGTAATGATTAAATATGTGACTGTCAGATCAACTGATCTGGTAGCAAATTAGGATTAGAGGGATTTTTATCGTCAGACTTAAAATAAAAACTTCTCTCCATTTTTTTCAAAGGAAAACAAGAACCATGTTCTCTATGGCTCATTTTCACATCTGTCTAATGTTTCACGGTAAATGTGGATTAAAAAGTATTAAAAACACAATTCACCTTAGACTAAACAATATAAATGAACATTTAAAAAGGCAGTTTTGTTTCATTAACTGAAAAGTAACTTTTTGAGATACAAGCAGTTACTTGAATTTCAAGTTACTTCAGTGTCATTTGAGATACAACATCAATAAATAATCATATTTATTGACAATAAATAATCATATTTATTGACAATAAATAATCATATTTATTGACGTTATTGCAGAACAAGAACTAACATCTTCTCCCAATGACCAACAGAGATAGGCCATCCTCTTCCAGTCCTGAAATGATTATCAGGTAAATGGACAGAAACGCATCAGTTTAATGCACTTTGTGTAGAAAACTGAATTATTAAATGTGGCTGATGAAAGCAGTGAGTTCAGGAGCAATATTCATTTTTCTTGGTGCAGAAAAGGAAGACTGTAGATGTTTACGTTTGTGATGGTACTAAGATGGTTTCCTCTTTAACATTGGTGGATATTTTAGTGTACTTGGCCAAACTGTAGAGTCTGACAACAGTTTTACAGTTTTACACTCTGACTGAATCACCTGGGACGTCGACTTCTGGCAAGATTATAATCTCTCCTTAAATATTTTTGTTCTGTGCCTAATGATGGATTTTAGTTAGTTTGGAAATGACTTTATGTCTTTTCCCAGTGAATGAACAGCAGCAGTTACTTTTCCAGGGTCATTGCTGATCTTTCCTGACGTTGAACTGACACACACTGGAATCCTGCTGTGTTAAACCTGAGCCTTAGAGATGAAACAGATTAACTTATTAGACTGAAACAGAACCTGGAGAAGAACAGATTTATATCATGTTCTGATATAAATATCTGAACTCTGGACACTGCTAGTCCAACTTATTTGGTTTGTATCTTGTAGTTTTTAGGATTTTCTCTAGTTTATCTCAGTTTCTCTGTTTTAGGTGAACTGAATGTAAACCTGATTTGGTGACGTGTCATCATGGCCTCAGGAGCATCTGGTGAGTCCAAAACTAAACTATCACACTATTAATCATTATTAGCTTCATTTAACAGAATAAATGAACTTTATGAAAATGTTGTCTTTCCTACAAACTGTTCATCTTTATTTGGGGAACAATTAAAACATATCCTGTATTATAAGAATAATGTTTCTGCATTTTTCCTCTTGTGTTCAAACTTTTTTTCCTCAAACTGTCTTAGAGACATTAAAACAAACCAAGTAACTTCATCATATTATAATTATGTTCAAGTGTTTTATTGGCTGTGAACCAAGCAAACCTTGACCACAGCCACTCCTGACTCGTAAAATATTTATAGTAAGTTATGACATTTTATTGTGTTGTACCTGTTGTACCTGTGCTGATGCAGGATTTAACCCTTTAATGTTAACCTGAATTATCGGCAGTCCAAGCTGAGGTGAACAGATGGTAAATAAAAAGCTTGGCTGCAGGAAACCATGTTGTAATTGTACAAATTTCTCATTTTTCAAAGTAATTATCTGGTAAAATGTGTTGGTGGAAGAACCAGAAAGTGCTGGAAAAAATCTGATGAGACAACCTGGTAGAAAAAACCCAGCTGATAATCAGAATTAAAACAATCTCACCCTTTAATACCTAGGTGGCGCTATTGTGGAGAACAATGTGTTTTGGCTAATAACTCCTTAACAATAGGCCCTTCCCCTAAACAGTTTTAATCCTTGGATGATTCTGCATCACATTTACTTTGGCCACCGCGAATAAAGTGCTTGTGTCCATTTCCAGCATCGTCCAGCTCTAGGGGGCGCTATAAGTAGGTCAAATGTATACTGCTCAAAAAAATAAAGGGGACATTTCACTTTAATTTTGTGTGTGGCTCCAAATCCAGGCCTCCAGTGGTTAATAAATTTGATTTCCATTGATGATTTTTGTGTGATTTTGTTGTCAGCACATTCAACTTTGTACAGAACAAAGTATTCAATGAGAATATTTCATTCATTCAGATCTAGGATGTGTTATTTGAGTGCTCCCTTTATTTTTTTGAGCTGTGTATAAAGCAAAAACGGTTGGATGAATTTTGTGGGTTTCTTCAGGATACAACCAATATTATCAGTTTGGTAATGATTGTTCAAAGTGGGCGTGGCTTGTTGGCCTAACTTTTAATGTTTGGAAAATATTTGTAAAAACTCCCAGATTTTAGAAGGAAAAACATTCAGGCCATGTTTCTGTCATGACTCCTAAAGTACTGAGCCAGTCTATATGAAAACATGCAGTTACTGTTCCTGAAGTTTGTCTCTAATCCCAGCAGTAGCAGCGTCGACTGTTTGATCCAACATGTTGAAATTTGTTCCTCTTCAGATCCATCCTGTCTATAAAACATTCAGATCTGAGGATTCCCTTCTGTCTGTTAAATTAATTATATGCCAGGCATTTCAGAGTTTATTTTATTTTGAAACATGTTTTTAGATTATTTGTTAATTGAGATATTTAGGCGGTTTTGTTTTGTTTTTTGTTTTTTACATATTTTTTTCCACATGTAAAATATTTGAGAATATTTTGATAATTTTTGGAAGTATGAATGTTTTATTAGTATTTCTTTGGTCAAATAAGGTATAAATTTACAGTTAACATTTTATTTTCTAAAGTGCCACTGAAACTAAATACAACAACATGCTTCCATAAATCTGAGAATATTTTTGTTAAGTGTTTTAAATGTATCATGGATTTTCCATGAATTTTTGTCTTGACTCTGTGTGACATAAAATCACATTTAACAATTTTCTGTTTGAAGGAAATTCATCTGGATACATGGAGATAAATACAGATTATTCTCCATGTAAACTTGGAGAGTAAGTCTAAAGTAACTACTAGAATTTATTGCTAATTTCTTGATGACTGCTGGATACTGTTGTTTTACTGTATCGTTGTCTAGAAAGCGATAAGTTAATTCATTTCTGTCTGGATTCTAATTTTGACTTGTCTTCTGCTGGTTTCTGTCCCCTGGTGGACAAACGGCTCCACAGCTTATTTCCTCCTCCATATGTGACAGTGAAGGACTTAACGTTACTTTATTCCACTTTATTTTAACGTAGTGGATTGAGTTCATGCAAGAAGCAATATTTTATTTTCTCCTGACTAAACCACTTTCTCCTGCTCTTCGTCTGAATCAAAGTCCTCCTGTTTTAGATAGAACAAGTCCTGTTTTACAGGCCTGCATCATTTTATAAGATGTCACATCATGATGATTTTCTCTGTGACCTCTGGATTAACTGGACTGACAACTGACAAGCTTCCCTTTCACAGCACAGGGCAGTTCCCATAACTTTCCAGTCATTATTCTATAAGCTCTTAAACAATAAAATACTTGCAAACTACAAAACAAAATACAGTACTAAGTTTTTTTCCATCATTTTAACTGTTTCAGAAAGAAAACTCAAAATGAGGAGAGGAGGAAGCAAAGAGTTCCTTCCACCCATGTGTAAGTTTGGGAAAACTCCAGGTTGCTGCGCTGCATGATGTGTACTGATGAAAAATACATTTCACAAGTCAGATCACAAATTGGTCTAAATTATTTAAACCAACCATTATGACTTTATATCCTTAAAATGAGAAACATGTATGTTAATTCACCTGTTCCTGTCATATGTGCTTTTTGTCCTCAATGTTAAAACAGCTTATTTAATCTGAAATAATTATAAAGCTGAATGTAGGCAATGCATACATTGATTCTATCAGTAAAATAATATAGAAACCAGAGACTGAGAGATGATATGATATTTAATGTTATTTTCATGTATATTTTCTTCACAGTGTCAGAATTGAGGCTCATCCTGTTGGGGGACAGCTGGTCAGAAAAGAGTCGGATTGCAAACTCAATTCTGGGAGCTCCTGCCTTCAACACTGAAGAGCAACCAAACTTTTCCATGAGAGTCCACAAAATGATCCAGAAGAAAAAACTGGTTCTCATCAACACCCCAGATCTGCTTCACCCCAGGATTCCTGAAGCCGAACTTAAAGAACATGTGGAAGTTTGTGTGAGCCTCTCTGATCCTGGACCTCACTTGTTCTTACTGGTTGTTCAGCCTGAAAGCTTCACAAATGAGCAACAGAAGAAACTCTGCAAAGTCCTAGAACTGTTTAGTGATCAGGCATTTGGTCATTCAGTGGTTCTAATATCAAAATCTAAGCAGAAGGAAACATTAAATGAGCCCTTACAGGAACTCATCAGAAGATGCAAATATAACTCACTCATTTTTAAAGATAATGAAATTCCTGAGATGCTGAAGTTACTTGGGGATTTTATAGGCATCAACAAAGAAAAGCATTTAATCGTCGACCATCCGAGCATCAAACGAATGAAAGACGCTTCTTCTGCTGCTGGTAAGTCTGGCAAAGAAAACCTGTTGATTTATTTTAATTGTTTTATTGCTGCTTGCAATCAAAAATATAGTTATGTAAGTTTAGACTTCATTCATTTTCAGAACAGAAATGCAGCTGCCACCATTATTCTGGACTGTAGGGATGGTGGAGTTTCCTCCAATCATCATGTCTGAATTTCACGACTAAGACTTTAGTTTTTGTCTCAGGAAACCACAGAATATTATTTATTATGAGCCATTCAGATGCATTTTATCAGCTAAAGTCTTAAGATTTATAGGCTATAATTATTCACATACATGTGATTTCACAATTTGCTATTTTTAATACATTTTCAAAAAGCTTACATTTTATTCCACAATGTTACAATAGGGCATTTGTGTATAAAAGCTTGAGGAGAAAATGTTATTAAAATTTATAAAAACTAGATAACATACAGTATAATTGCTGTATTGTTTTTACATCTGAAATATTTTCTGGTTTCATAACCGATCTTTGTTCCTTTTAAAGCTCTTAAACTTTTGTCCTTTTTCAGAAAAACAGATTTTGGTTTCATCCTTCAGAGCGTTTATGGTTACAAATATCACTTCGCAATAAAACAGTTTAATTTCACAGAGTAATTTTACTTACAGATATCATACTCCAGTTGTTTTCTTGTTTTTTTCAAAGTTCAAACATAAACTGAACATTTGCTCTGGCTAAATTGCCATTCTACCTAAAACTGCAGTATGTAACTTTTATAAAAACATGTTTTTTTACGTATTTGTAAAAACTATCAGCATTTCCTGTGAAAACAATATCAGACAGATGATCTATGAAAAGATCAAGCTCCTCCTCGTCCCTGCAGTCTGAAGAAATGCACGGCTCCCGGTCAAAAGGATCCAAAATGAGGGTCTTAGTGCTGCAGTTTTATTTGTTCAGCACATTTCAGCAACAAAACATTTCAAAGTGCTTTACATGATAAAAACAGAAAAATACAAAGTCATGTAACAGAATCAGCAATCAAAACATTAAATTAAGTTGTTACATTTATAATTGAATATGTTTCAAGTAAAACTCTAAACAGGAGGGTTTTAAGTTGAGATTTAAATCTCAACTTTCAGCCGTTTTACAGTTTTCTGGAAGTTTGTTCCAGATTTGTGGTGCATAGAAGCTGAATGCTGCTTTCACTTAATTTAATAATTTCCATATGCTGCTTTACAGGACGAGGTTTAAGGATTTTGCTTTTGGGAGCAACTCAGTCAGCAAAGACACAACTCTGTAACTTTATCATTGAAAAGAAAATGTCTCGATTAACAACATTTTATCAAGCCAAGCCCGATGAGCAGGGGGTGTGGAATGGAAAGTTACTGACTGTCGTGAAAACTCCTGAACTTCAGTCTCAAAAAGTCCTGAAGGAGATGAGAAGCTGCGTGAATCTTTGTCTTCCTGGACCAAATGTTCTGCTGCTCTTAGTGAAACCTTCAGACTTCACAGAGAAAGACAGACAGACTCTGAAAACCAGCCTGAGTTTGTTTGGAGAAGATGCATTTAAACACTCAATGGTCGTTATAACTGAAGAAACAAATGACACGAGTTTCCTTCTTAACTCACTAATCAGAGAATGTGAAGGTCGACAGTACAACATGGCTGAGAACAATCACCAGAAATTAATGCTGAAGATTGAAGATATTGTTAACAAAAACAGAGGCTCCTTCCTGACCATCAGAGAGGAAAAAGCAGCATCAAGACGTGACGAGACTCTGCCACCTTTAAACCTGGTTCTGTTTGGGAGGAGAGGAGCCGGGAAGACGGCAGCAGCCAGAGCCATTCTGGGTCAGAGAGAGCTTCAGTCCGTCTCCAAGATATCAGAGTGTGTCAGAAACCAGGGAGAGGCGTTTGGACGCTGGCTTTCTGTGGTGGAGCTGCCGGCACTGCATGGAAGATCTGAGCGGGAAGTGATGGAGGAATCCTTCAGGTGTGTCTCCCTCTGTGACCCTGAGGGTGTCCACGCCTTCATCCTGGTCCTACCTGTGGGTCCCCTCACTGATGAAGACAAGGGAGAGTTACACACCACCCAGGACACATTCAGCTCCAGAGTCAATAACAACACAATGATCCTGTTCACCACAGACTCAGATCCTAAACATCCTGCTGTCGTTGAATTTCTGGAGCGAGACACGGACATCCAGGATCTCCTCCAGATCTGTGGAGGACGACATGTTGTTGTCAGCAGCAGCGACAGGAATCAGTTCTCTACTGTAATTACATTTGTGGAAAAGATGAGACAGAAATGCTTCACACCGAGCATCCTGGCAGAAACCTACAAGGATAAAGTCATACAACAGAAGAAAACCATCAGCAGACTGGAAGCCCAGCTTTCAAACCAGGCACCAAAAACAGCCTTAACAGGTGAGAACTTCTAGAAAAGGTTTTCCTACATAAAACATAACATTACATAACCACAGCTTTCCTGATGAATAACTATTTATAGATGGCAAAGGCAGTTATTAACAGGGGAACCTGCAGGATATTATCAGAGGCGACACACAAAACTATCATTCCACCTGATCTGCAGAAAAAGCCTCCAACACGCATAAACCACAGAAACCCAACACTGATATGACACATGAACACGATGCACAGAAACCGAGGATCTGATCCACACAAACCTGCACCGCCATGGCTTCTTATTTTATTAACAAATGATACTAAATAATAAAGACAGGAAAGCAAACCCTTCCACTGATGGTTTATCCCAGACCTCCAGAGTTTGATGTGAACGACGTTTGCTTCATTTCTAGTCTCTGACAAACATTTATACCAACTCTCCCAATCTAGTGTGACGCTGTCGAAAACAGTCTGTCAATGGAGAGTCGATGGGGCGTCCATCAGTGCTTCAGTTCCCGAAACCACAAAATAAAATTTAAAAAACTTGCACATGCAGGATAAAAAGCTCTGTCAGGGTCAGTGCTACCCGTCTCAGGGCTGCAGTCCAGTTGTTCATATTTAGCTTCACAGCAAAGTCACGTTTAGCTGACATTGGAGCGCCAAGCTGCAAAATGAACAAAGTAAACTGACCAATAAAACTCTGGTGGACTGACACGTGCCCACCCCCACAGATGCACAGATCTGGGCTACATACACAAAAAAACATTTTATTTTTTAGTTTGTTAATAGCAAATGGAGAAAATAAAAAGTACAACTATGATTTTTTTTTTACTCTAAGAGAAACCTCACAGTAGGCTGTATGGCAGCCTGGATCTGTAATTATCAAGCTGCAGATCTACATATTAGATCTGCAGCTTAATAACGTTTTAGATCGAAATGATCAGGGTTAGGTTACCTGATCATTGGTCAAAATTAATTAATTTGCTTATTTTCTGGGTTCCACTTCACTACCATGAAAGTCTAAATTCGACTCTACGTTGTGTTGATGTTTTTATGGAAGACATTCTGGGTCAACGAGTATTTTCACTTTTTAACTTTTTAGTTGGCATGTAGAGAAAATTAACCTGTGGTCTGTTTCTGTTGCAGGCGACTCAGAGAAGGAGGGACCCGAGTGTCTCAGGATCGTTCTGATCGGAAAGACTGGCTGCGGAAAAAGTCTATCAGGAAACACCATCCTGGGAGGAAACTACTTTGAAGCCAAACCAGCCCAGTATTCAGTCACAAAGCGTTGCCAGAAAGCCCAGAGCAAAGTGGACGGCCGACCTGTGGCTGTGGTCGACACTCCTGGCCTGTTTGACAGCAGCTTGTCTCATGAAGAAGTGAATGAAGAGCTGCTGAAATGCATGAGTCTCCTGGCTCCAGGGCCTCATGTCTTCCTGCTGGTCTTACAGATCGGACGATTAACTCCAGAGGAGAAGGAGACTTTAAAACTGGTAAAGGAAGGTTTTGGAAAAAATTCAGAGAACTTCACCATCATCCTGTTCACACATGGAGGTAAACTGGAACATCATAATAAATCTATTAAGGAATACATTGAAAAGGATTGTGACGAGTCCTTTAAGAAGCTCATTGAGGACTGTGGAGGAAGATACCATGTGTTTGAAAACTACCATGACCAGAACCGAACTCAAGTCAGAGAGCTGATCGGAAAGATTGATGCCATGGTGGAGGAAAATGGAGGCGACTGCTTCACCAACGACATGCTGCAGGAGGCCGAAGCAGCGATACGGAGACAAATGGAAAAGATCCTGAAGGAGAAGGAAGAAGAGATGCAGCAAAAGATTGAGGGACTACTACAAAAACATCAGAAAGAAAAAGACGACATGGAAAGGGAACTGATGGAGGTAAAAGCAAAAACTGAGCTACAAATTACACAGAAAGACATAAAAATCAAGGAAATACAGCAAAGTCTGCAGGAGGCTGAAGATAAAAACATGAATGAGAAAGAGAGGAGGAAAGAAGAAAAGAGAAAACTGAAACTTGAGAAAGAGGAATGGGAGGAAAAACTGAAAAAATCTAAAACAGAAGCAAGTCTCCAGAAACATCAATCTGTGCTGAAGAAACATGAAGCCTGGGAGAAAGAAGTGAAAATGTTAAAGGAGAAAAACAAACAAGATGATAAACGGAGGCAGAAGGAGGAGAAACGACTGAAAGAGGAGTACGAGAGACTGAAACAAGAATATGAAAAACAGAAACTAGAATATGACATCAGAACGGAAAAGGAGGCAAAGTTCAGAGAAGAGCAAGTTGAGAAGCATCAGAAGGAGATAGAGAAACTAAGAGAGACGTACGAGGAAGAAGCCAGAAGGAAAGCCGAGGAGTTTAATGAGTTCAAAGAGAAATACAGCCAAGAATTTACAGCTCTGAAAAAAGTGCATGAAAAACAACTGATAGACAAAGACGGCAAATATGACATGCTGAAGGCTCTGAAAGAGCTAAATGAGAAGGAAGCCAGAGCAAAGCACCGCAAGCAGATCATCGACTTGGTGAAATGTGTCACCAGAAAGAGAGAACATCTGAACAAAATCAAGGAAATGCTGAGAAGACATGAAGACCAGATGAAACAGGGGAAAACTGAGCAGGAGACTGAACAGCTTCAGAAAATTCATGAGCGAGAGATAGATGAACTGATTCAGCAGCTTCTGGATGCTGAAGATCCAAAATCAAACTGTGTCCTTTCATGAGACCAGAAACCGAACGCTGATCCAAACTGTCCATCAGGGTTGGTGGTGACCCAACAACCCCAAACCATCAACACGTCGACTGCTGTCCGTCATCAACCTGTTCGCTTTCTTCAAACTTCATTCTGTGAACAACAAAAAGGGGGAAAAGTCAAT
>NW_015112784.1:76809-77053 GCF_001443285.1 Poecilia latipinna | reverse complement strand
TTAGTGAAGCCTTTGAAGCCTTACGTTAGTGAAGCCTTACGTTAGTGAAACCTTTGAAGCGTTATGTTAGTGAAGCCTTACGTTAGTGAAGCCTTTGAAGCATTACGTTAGTGAAGCCTTACGTTAGTGAAACCTTTGAAGCGTTATGTTAGTGAAGCCTTACGTTAGTGAAGCCTTTGAAGCCTTACGTTAGTGAAGCCTTACGTTAGTGAAACCTTTGAAGCGTTATGTTAGTGAAGCCTTA
>NW_015112784.1:67879-73957 GCF_001443285.1 Poecilia latipinna | reverse complement strand
TTTAGTGAAGCCTTACTTTAGTGAAGCCTTACTTTAGTGAAGCCTTACGTTAGTGAAGCCTTTGAAGCATTACGTTAGTGAAGCCTTACATTAGTGAAACCTTTGAAGCCTTACGTTAGTGAAGTCTTACGTTAGTGAAGCCTTACGTTAGTGAAGCCTTACATTAGTGAAACCTTTGAAGCCTTACATTTGTGAAGCCTTACATTAGTGAAACCTTTGAAGCCTTACGTTAGTGAAGCCTTACATTAGTGAAGCCTTAAGTTAGTGAAACCTTTGAAGCCTTACGTTAGTGAAGCCTTACGTTAGTGATGACTGAGGCTGGGAGGAGGAGCTGCGGTCAGGGGAGACCAGGACTGAGCTGCTGAGCTGGTCAACAAGGGTTTTAAATTATGTCTTATTTCCTTCAATGAAATTTAAATTATTTTTTGTCTCTCATTTCATGTATTTTTGTCAGTTTTTCTTTTGATATTCTGTTAAAATAAAGCTGGCATGAAACTGAGATGTTTCATTTAGTGGGGGATCAAATACTTATTTCATCCACTAACATGCAGATGTTTTAATGCTAGTAACTCAGTTTTTGTTAATGCATGTTGAAGTTTTCTGGATTAAATAAATTGGACAAATTTCCAAAGCAGATGTAAAGTTTTTAATTTCACTTTTTATATTGTTTTGAAATGCTGATCTGTTTGACTTCATATGAAAAGTGAAATCAAATGACTGTATAAATATAGCTGAGTGTATTTGTGTCAGACATGAACTTTGGTCTGAGTGAACCTGCAGAGGAAACACAATGCAGTTTTACACACAATCATCATCATCATCATCATCATCACCATCTTAAACTTATTACTGTTCCTGTCTTTCTGTAGAGAAGACAACAGTAAACAAAGTGGAATATAACAGAGGATTGTTTCATAAAGTCAGAAATCCAGGATCAGAGATGAAGTCGGGCCTGACTAAGCACCACCAGTTCGTTGCTTTCAGTTTTTCTTCATGTTAGAACAGTGGTCCCCAAAGTCGGTCCTCGAGGGCCGACATCCTGCACGTTTTATTCTCTCCCTGGTGGTAGTAACAATCTTTTCAGCATGTCAATTGTTCTTCTTGGGCCTTCTAACGAGCCATCATTTGATCCAGGTGCGTTAAACCAGGGAGAGAACTAAAACATGCAGGATGCCTCCAGGACTGACTTTGGGCACCACTGGATTAGAAGAAAGTTAACGGAGGAATCGGTTCCATGATGTAGTTGTTTGTAGTTCTCATTTTCCAAATGAAATGGTTTATTTCTCTTGTATGTTGTATCATTGTGCTATTATTAGCAGGTTTGCTTATTATTTATGTGCTTCAATAATGTACATTTTTGTAGATAAGTATTAATCAGCCCATAGCTTCGTTATAGACTATAATCACCTTTATTTCCTATGTGAACAATTTTGGTTCTCTCTGTGAAAGGAGAATTTACAGACGAGTACTTATAATTCATATTTATCTTTATAGAAACCTCTCACTCATTCAGGAACAACAACAACTAATTAAAGTCAAGTAAAGCTCAACTGAACCTGGACTTTCTTTCGTTTCATTAACTCACCTGAATAAATCTGCTGTCCAGGAATAAACGGACCGTGTGACCCAAAGGAGTCAAACTCCAGTCCGCTGCTGTCCTGCAGGTTTTAGATGAGCCTCAGGTACAAAACCCTGGAATGAAACGGTTTAATTACCTCCTCCTGGTGCAGATCAGGCCTCCAGAGCCTTGATGACCTGATGATTCAGGTGGTGCAGCAGAGAAACATCTGAAGGCTGGAGGCCAGCGGAGGACTGCAGTTTGACACCTGTGGTCTAACTGGTAGAAATTTAGTGTTTTTAAATTTTTCCAGCATGAGCTGAGATTTCTTTTTTCTTAAGTTTATTTAATTTTTAACTTGAATTATTCAACCTTAATTTCCTCTTCATGTGTGACAAGAGCTGCCTTCAAAGGTTTTAATTTTATTCTAACTATTTTAAAAGACTCTCTTCACTATCAACATATTATTCTCCCTTTAATAGCAGCATTTGTCGCCTCCTAGAGGAATCTTGAGGAATTACCAGGCAGTTTGTTCCAGACAAAAATGGCCACTAATTTTCTCAAAATGAGTAAAGTTTGGTCTCATCGGTGGATTAAAGATTTTCCCATAACTGCCTTAGTGACTGGGACATGAAATATTAAATATGTGACCAAAATATATTTTTATATTCAAATGAATAGACAGGAAACAGTTAGGTATAAATTGGTGAGAAGATAAAATCGTTAACCTTTTGGCTCATTCACTTTCTGTTTTAATCCAACAGTTTATCTTCAGTCTTGTCTGTTTTTGAATAAATATGCTGAAACTTGGGAGTATTTGAACTGTGATAAACAAGTTTTATTATAAATGGTTGTGTTTTAACAAGTCTTTCCTGATTGGTTGCTAGAATAACTTGAGTCAGTAGAATCTGTGTTAATAGATTTATACTGGTGATATTATAGTGATCAGGTTAAGCTTGATGTGTTACTGCAACTTTAAGAATAAACCCAAAGGATTTATTTAAAGTAAAAGTTCTCGTCATGAAGTTTCCTGCTGATCTCCTGTTTTTACCAGCAGCTCCAGAAGATGGCGCTGAAACGCAG
The DNA here is from genome assembly GCF_001443285.1 of Poecilia latipinna. Classification (NCBI taxonomy): domain Eukaryota; kingdom Metazoa; phylum Chordata; class Actinopteri; order Cyprinodontiformes; family Poeciliidae; genus Poecilia; species Poecilia latipinna. The sequence goes on along the minus strand of NW_015112784.1, from coordinate 71,316 downwards.
ATGAAGTGATTCTGATTGGACTGACGTGTCACTGCTGGACTCACCTGCTCATGTTTCACAGGTAATAAAACTCCTGGTTGAGCTTTTAGTTTTACTTTGTTCCTGGTGCATCTAGTTCTGCTTTCATCTAATGTACATTTTCACTATGTTCCACATACAAAACATTTTGTCCTCTTTGTAATGAAATCTGTTACTTTCAGTCAGTCAACAAATAAAGAGTAAAATGGAAAAATTAAATACATTTAATTCAAATGTATCTCATAGATATTACATTATTATAATAACTCCTAATGAGTTTTATTTCTTTTTTATTGTAATCACAGCAGAGAAGGAAACTCTGTTAAACATTTCATAAAGACAAATTAGTCGGCTAATATTACAATTTGCTACTAAAATACTTTAATAAAGTCTGAAGCTACATGGAGGTTTTTTGTGTCACTATGTTGCTCATTTAGATCCAGTTACATACGATTCCCAAATATTTTTTTATCCACTTTTGATGAGCACATTTACATTTAGTTGCACTGAACAAATAGATTACTACTGAGACCATGTAACTGTTTTTGGTGTAGTTGGTAGATTATTCTCTGGTTACTGAGGATTAACTGGTTTAGTGTCGTTTCATCAGAGTGGCATAATTTGCTACAACATAAAGTTAAATGGTGCAGAAGGTATTTTGTGATAAAAGCACAGAAAGTTGTCAAGAGGAACACCTGGTGCTCAGCGTGTGAAGAGAAAAATAATTTAGAATTATCTAAATTTCAACTTCATCTCTGAAAATTCAGCTTATCTCAATGTTCTGTCTTCTAATCAACATATAATCATTTTGTCACTTTACATTTTTATTTTATCTTGTTTAGAGCTGCTGATCTTTCACAGCTCGTTTGTTTCGGAGCAGCTCACTGAAACATCCATGTCCTTCTTTTCCATCAGCAGATTTTGGGCAGTCTGGTATGTTAGGCTTTTAATATTCTGTTTTAAATTCATCAGATTGTTCTTGTCAGTTTAGTTTTATTTTTATGAAACATAACATCAAAGACAGAGGTATTTATTTTCTGACGTGAGTGAAAATGGACTCAAATTTAGAAAATTATGCAGGAGGTGTAATGAAAACTCTGCTGGTATTTTCACGTTCATCATTAGCTGTCCTTTTTCCTCCTGACCTCTGACCTCTAAAGTGTCTGAGCAAACCTGACTGGATGCTGAACCCAGGTGAGTCTAATCAGAAGGACGAACAGCAGCTGAGGGAGTTTAGAGAAGGGAACTAATTATGTCTGAGGGAACTAATTATGACTGAGGGAACTAATTATGACTGAACTAAAACACAAAACAAACAATAAAAGCAAAAGGAAATCAGTCTCACTTCAAACTGAACAGAAATATTCAGAGATCAAAAGATAAAGTAACAACACAGAGGAATGAACTGAATACGGCAAGACCTTAACTACAATAATGAACAAGTCAGAAACGATCAGACTGTAATCTGACCAATCACCTGAGGATTATGGCTCTAGTTCTGCTTAAAGAGACCAGATTTAATTTAATGATTTTCATATTTTTTGTATTTAAGTTTTTTAAGGATAACGACTTAGCAGCTCCAAGAAAACCGACCTTTGACCTGCAGGTTCACTGCCTCATCAAATAAACCGATAAATGATGTTGGATGGATCAGTAACAGTCTGATCCTGCAGAGATGAGCTTCAGAATCATCCTCACATTTCAGCACCAGGAGCATTTAAAAATCAAACGTATAACCAGATATTTCACTGTGAAGTGATCACATCTGTCTTTGATAAGTTCTTAAAAACTTGATAAATTTTAGAAAGAGTTTAAGGGATCGATCTTCTGATCACAACGAGGAAAACAACCAAACCCGACACAAACAGAAAAACTGATTAAATTATCATAACGACGGAGCAGCAGCTCAGATTCAACTGGGAGCAAAAGAAAAACACGTTGTTCAGAACGGTTTGAGTTTTTAAAGGTTTTCTTAATTAAACGTTCAGTTGTGAGACGTGAGCAGAGGAACTGGAAGAGTTTTCCAGAAAAATACAATAAAAATACAATAAAAACACAATAAAAACACAATAAAAACATAATAAAAACACAAAGGATTCTTGTTTCCCGTAGGTTAAATATTAACTCAGCGTCTTTCCGCCCTGCTGACAAACCAAGAAGGATTAATTTACTGCAGAGAAACTGGCTCAGTGAACAGGGAGGGAAAAAACTAATTCACATGTAAGGTAGGAAAACTTAACTGGAACTTTGTAAAATACAATTAAAAACCATAATATATAGTTTTATTAACATTTTCCTGTTAAGGCATTGCTTTTCTTAATTAGCCAACTGTTATAAATTTAAATTTGGATTGTTGTAATTTAATCTACTTTGTTCTTAATTTACTTGATTTGAGGGAATGAAAACATTAAGAAATAAACTTCAGTTCAGTCAGTTTGTCAAAGAAGCAGAAATAATCTGACGGCAGCCACAGGTCAGAATTATAGATGTTATAAAGACGAAACCTAATAACTTTGTTGTTTAGCTGCTGGGAACTCTGAGCAGAAGGTCTGAACATATTGAGTCAAAGATGGTTTTAAAGAGCTTCTAGATGCATTAAAATCAGCAGAAACACGTCTAAATAAATGTTTTCTGAATGTGATTATTGTCTCTGTGCTTTAAGGGACAGAGTCTAACGCAGCTCAGGGTCCAGCTTTCAATTTCCCTGAGTGAAGCACGTCCTCCTCTTCCTCACATTAAACTCATGTCAAATCTTTATGCAGCAAATTCTTGTTTTTTCTGATATCGTATTAATAAATGTTTCCATAGTTTGTTTGATTGTAAACAGCACTAAAAATAGAAACTACAAAGTTTAAATACTGAGTAGAAATAAGGAGATTTACCTTTAAACCAGGTGAGTCTAACCAGAGGGAAGCAGATCAGCTGGACTCGAACTGAGGGAGACGAACTAGAACAGTGAAGGATCAAAAACCCAAAAGGAAAAATCACTTAAAACACTTAAAAAAATAATAATTTAAGCAGAAATACTCAGAAAACACAAAAAGAAACTCAACACAGTAAATAAACTGAAAACGGCAGGAAGTGAACAACAAACCAAAAATGATCAGAATTTAAACACAAACTGGAAGCAACAATATTTCAGTTCTGACAATAGTTTTATTTGAATGTTCATGATTCAGAATAATATTTTTAAATCATATTTATCATCCCAGTTATTTAAGGACTGAGTAACTCAGGGATCCAGTAAAATGACCCAACCTTCAGGCTCTGACCTTTGACCTGCTGCTGCCTGATCAGATGATCTCTGCTGGATCAGGCAGCAGAGCTGAACTTCAGTTTCATCCTCACTCATCAGCATCAGGAGGATTTGTTTAATACATACATATAACAAGAGATCCTTACAGATTTGGGCCACTGAA
>NW_015112784.1:57697-64579 GCF_001443285.1 Poecilia latipinna | reverse complement strand
AAAAAACAACTTTGACCTCTAAAGTCAGAATTCTGAAATTAAAGTGGATCCTTTTGTTTTTTAATCCCTTCACAGAGAATAAAAGTGATTCTGGATCAGTCTGATCATCAGGATGATAAAAACAAACCTGTCAGTTTCTGCAGGTTTGGTTCATCATTAGATTCTCATCCTGCTCTGTTGCTACTTCAATGTCAGGTTGGATCAGGACATAAATAATGGCTCCAACATTAACTGAACAAGTTTCTTTTTCATATTTCTTATGAATAGATTTACAGTAATGAGATGATAAACAGTTTGTTGTCTCCAAATTAATTCATCAAACTTTTATTAACCCTGAAAATATTAGAGTGACATTTGGCTTTGATTCTGTTCATAAAGAAATTAATTTATCTTTAATTCCACATCATATTATTAGATATGTGAATATATTTGTTTAATGTTTGGTATTTATTTTATTAATTTACTTCATGTTCTTTGGCACAAAGAAAAATATGATTTCATCATAAATTATTAGGCTGCCAAGTTAGATTCATGCTGTAATAACCTTTAAACTGCATCCTGATTTTCAGTGTTGTTTTTATGTTGTGTAGAAAAAAGTTTAAATCTGGATTTGTAACATTTTGCTGCTGAAATCCTTCAGATGTTTGTTTTATTTTAGGGTAACGGATTGTGGTCTGGGTTCTGTCACCATGGCCTCTTCATCGCCACGTGAGTTAATCTAAGACTGATAATAAATAAACTTTCTGTAATGATGTAATAATTATATCATTAATTATCACCAATAACATAATTTATGCTGTTATTTTTATTTTATCTCTTCTTTCATCTACAAGCAGCAGGTTTTAACTTTTCTCTTCATTTGTTCATGGTAAATGGTTTGTAGACTTAATAACTCTTCACATTACATTCACTCATTCACACGTTCACACACTGTTGATGACAGGGTTTAGGGTTTATTATGACCCTGAGCTTAACTTGGGGTCATTTACTCTAATGAGGCCCAACGACAAGCAGAGCGGGAATCGAACCAGCAACTGCAGCCACTATCATCACTGTTCATATTCTCTTATTAAATCCTTTAAATGGCTCCATGTGTGGAAATGATCTGTTTGTTTCAGATTCTCCACAGAAAACAGTTCTGACACACAAACATGTTAATACTTAACATGTCTGACTGTAAATAGATTTCACCTTTTTGATTGGTTACAAGTTTTAAAGCCTGATATAATCTAACACTAAAGTGTTGGACCTTCACCTGACATGGTAACAAAATAAAATCAGTTTTATTGTTTTACTGTTATAACCAGACTTTGAGCTGCAGGTTTGATATAAAATCAACATCCTGGAATTAGAGCTTGTAAAACAACAAAAAGGCTGAACCAAAGGAGGGAGGGAGGGGAGAGAGAGTGACACTAATATTATTATGTATGCAGACGATTATCCAGATATGTAAATGGGAGGAAAATTAAAAATGGAAAGGAATTTACTTACCTATTTAGGTTTGAATTCAACTGACTACCAGAAAAAAAATATTGTCCAGTCACCATTTTTTTAAATCCCACCGTCTTTGTAAGATAATAAAAGGTTTTATGCACTTACTTTGTCTCTTCCCATAAAATGTGTTATTACTGATGAACACAATTTTTATGAATTAGAAAAAGATACGTACAAAAGTCCCACCCCTTCACATGTGGCATCATTGAAAAGCCCTAAATGTCCTCTCCAGATACCAAAAGGAATTAATTCAGTAGAATGCAGGGGGTGGGAGATATTCAAGTTTAGAAATGTCCTCTACAGAGGACAAAAATGAACTACTGGTAGTCAGGAGGTTAACTCTACCTGAAATCTCAGAAAGTTTTAAAAGTTTTGCTCAGTTCATTTTAAATACATTCTTGGATCTCTGACTGAAGCTTCCCTCATCCTGCTCTCGGTGAAGGCGACTCTTTTTCTTCTGCTCTGCATCCTGTGCTGAATTTTTAAAGACTCTTTGCACATCTTCTGAAATGAGCCTTGGATCCTCTGGACGTACCAAATGACATTATTACATGTTCTGGTTATTACATGTTCTGGTTATTACATGTTCTGGTTATTACATGTTCTGGTTATTACATGTTTGACATTTGTCAAAAATATGGATGTAGAATTAGGATTATTGATGAAGGCAAATAAAGTAACCCTAACCGTAACAAAACAAACTTTTGACCATTTCATAATCTGTTAAATCATGTTTGATGACATCATCCTGTCCAGGAACTGCAGTTCAAACATGATCTGCTGTAAACTGGTACCGTGACGCTTCTCTCTGTTTAACATGTCACTGACATGTTGGACATTATTTATTCACACAGAGACAAAAACAGGAACATTATTACAAAAACATACATGCCTAATTTGTGTAATATTTTAATCACACTTTTAATTTTAATTTAACACAAAAATAAAAGAAGAAAACACTGCAAACAAATATACTGAACAGAACCAGAACCGAACCAGAACCAAACTCAGTAACCCAACAAATCCTCAGAGCAGGTTGGCGTTCAGAAGATTTAAATGCTTCATGATCTGTTGTGAAATGATGGACTGATGCAGTTTCTCCTCCTAGTTTTTCCCCTCCATGAGGAGAGAAAGTTTGCAGAGAGCAGCCAGTCAGAGCTGAGCGTCTGAAGAACCTTCAGCTTCTCTGGATCTGATCAAATGAAACACAAATTAAAGACATTTACTGTTTTATTTAACATTTACTGTTTTAAGTTTTAAAGTGCAGTAATCCAGATATTATTCCACTAATCTCTTTGTTTTTGTTGACAAAAGTTTCATATGTAAGTGAAAAAATGAAATCTGGCTTTTCTTTCAGATGAACCAGATCTGTACAACGTGTCACAATCAGATTATGAATCTGGTAAAACTTTATTCATCAGTAAATGTCATATTTTCACCACATTTACACAAATTATATTTAGTTTGTTGGTTTTGCTCAGTTATTTAAATGTTATTTATAATGTTATAAGTTACAGAAATCTGCTGTATTTTTATTGTAGATGATGATGTCACAGCAGAGCGGGACAACTTCAAACGCCAAAACTGTGAGTTTAATATTTTGTGTTTTTAATTTTCAGTTCAGTCTCATCATTCTGAATATTCAGGGTTTTTATTGGTAAATAGATACATTATAACTTTATTTCCTTCATGCTGGAGGAGATGCAGTCATGTGACTCATAATCTGAAAAAACAATTATTTAGTTCTTTAGAATAGTTAATTATTTGAAACATTTGTGGATAGATTAATGAAAATAATGGATAATTAGTGACTCTCTACTGAGTCAAACACAATGATTAACCAAAGATAAATTATAATTAAACATAATTAATTGATTAAAAATAACTTTGACTATATTCTGGTATATTTAAGTCTTTTCTGTTCCTTCTGCATCTGGTCCAGATTTTCTTCATCCAGTATCATTATTCTGTAAATAATGATATTATTCTGTAAATAATGATATTATTCTGTAAATAATGATATTATTTTGTAAATAATTATTATTCTGTAAATAATGATATTGTTCTGTAAATAATGATATTATTCTGTAAATAATGATATTATTTTGTAAATAATGATATTATTCTGTAAATAATGACACTAATGAAATGATGCTCTTTATTGTGTGGCCCTGCAGCAGCATTAACCCTGAAATGAACTGTCCTGTTACATGATGGACTCTGTGTGATAAAAATGTTCTGACCTAAACAGACTTTTGTTGGTCTTCCAGGCCGGCAGCCACAAGCCCCCCCTGATGTTACTGAGTCTAATAAACCAGACCTCGGCGGCAGCGTTAGAAATATAATGTCATGGTGGCAAGGTGAGATTTCTGGTCAGTAATAAAGTGTAAAATAACATTTAATTGAGGCCTGATCCTGTTGTGATGTTTTACTTTTATTTTCTCAGCCAATTTTTTCCATTGTGTTATTGTATTTGTACAACATTGTTGCAGTTTAAACCTTTTTTTAAAGTGCTGCATAAATAAACTTGATGACATCAGTCCAGCCTCATTAACTGAATTAAAGCCACACAGTCAGTTAAAAACCCAACTAGGAGGAAACAGATGAATGACAACCATAGATTCTGTCCCATCTGTGGTTGGATGCTGCTCAGGTTCCCTCTTTGCCTTTTTGGACCTTTGTAATTTTGGTAATTGGAAAAATAACGTACTAAATGCTGCTATGACCATAGATAGATTTTCTACTGATTGTGTTTAGATTTTACAAGCCAGATCGACATTTTGTACCTGCAGGCGGTGACCCAGGTGTTGTTTGGTTTGACCTTCGCTCCTCATGTTTAATATTTGATAGTAAAGTGAACATTTAGAGAACAAAACCAAAATGAGGGAAAATGTTAAAATACTAAATGACAGTAGAATCATAAATCACAAACAGGAACTATTAGCTCCTGCAAACAAAGTGATTTATTTACAGCAAGGATCTCAAACTTCATTTCTCACTCCTGCAGTTTCCCTGTTCCAACACATCTGAGAAAATTACTTCTTCAGCTGCCATCAACTACTACTATTGAGCAAAACAACAAGTGGTTCCCTGATTATTAGTTAAATGGGACAGCAACTTGGAAACAGAACATGTGGGGCAGTCAACCCCCTCAGTGAGGAGAAGGATAAACGTGCTCCACGTTTTACAGAGAACAGCAGAATAACTTCTCTGCTTGCCGTATATAAAAATGTTCCAACACCATCTAAAGATACTTTTATGGTTTTGCAGCCTTTGATAGGAAAGGGCAGCAGCCATCTTGGCTAACCCACAGGACCAACCAGAAACCAGAACCCAGCAGCCATGGAGACGCCGCCAAGGCAACGACGGCAGGTCAGATCCCTCCGTCTGGAAATGCAGTGATGGACTTTATGATGTGAATGTCGTAAAGTAACAAGTGAATAAATCTGCTCTGATTTGGTCAGAAAACCTTCCAGATTGATCCAAAGTTTTTAATGGACCATCAGGAACAAAACGAAGAAAGTAACGTGTGACGTTGTATTTCCATTTAACATAATATTGTGAAAATTCGAATTAAGAATAATTGCTTAATAGAAACACACCAATTAAAAGCAATAATAAAAAGGTTTTTGCATTAGGATGAAGTATTTTTTAGCTGTATAATTTGTGCACTTCACAAACTTAACTGGAAACATTTTTCACCCCTGTGTGGAAACAGCAGCAACTCACTTATTGCAGCCATTAACCTCCTTGGACATTGTGCAGCCGGATCCTCCAGAGCTCTCACTGCATCACAATTCATGACTGGAAACTGTGCATTTCCTATGAAAATCCATGTGTGAATGCTGAATGCTCATCCTGAATGCTTTTGGTGAAAATGGCAAAGTGTCTGAGACATGAGCTGTGAAACACAACAGACGTTTTATATTGTGATTCTCATTTCTGCCACAGGATGCAGCTGGTTCCCCCATTTCTATGGGGTGAAAAATTCATAAAAAGCTGAATATTATAAAAAATATGAAGGTTATAAGAGATGTAGACGGCATTAGGAGAGCAAGCTGAATACTATAAAAGTTGAATGGTGAAAATAGCACAAAGTATGCAGGAGAAGAAGCATCGTGACATTTACGGTGTGAACGCCTGCAGCATTCACACTGAGTTGTTTTCATCATTCCAACATGTTGAATAAAAATGGCTGCCCTGCCTTTCCCAGGAGGAGGGGCCAGTTTCCTATTGGGGAGGGGCAACAAGCCCAAGTAGCAGCAATAAGACGTCTTCTCTGATTGGCTGATTTCGTCTACCTGGTGTCTCAGTTTATTTAAGATTTTTATTTTTTGTTACTACAATTTAAAGGTGAAGGGAATAATTATTTTACTTTTCTAATTTAAAACAGAGAACTATGAAATAACTTCACAACAATTATAAGGACAATAAAAACATTTTAAAAAATGAAGAAAGTTTTGCTGAACTTTAACTTTCTAATTAAGCTCCTCTCTGTAACAACTTCAGTTTCATAACTAAATTTTATGGAAGTAAATATAAGTTTGTTCTTTAATCACATTTAGGAGCAACTTTTATCTTAAACTGTTTCTGTTTTAAACACAAAACATTTTATCAGAAATCCAAACAACCTGCTGATCTTTTCTCACCACCATATTATCACATACATGTTACACAAACGATGGAGTATATTTATGTTGATTTCATGTGTTTTTAGATGATGTTTCTTCAGTATAATCATAGCTGAGTGACTTCTAGGGCTGTATTTCTACCACAGATCATGATCTCTGGACCGAGCGGCGCCACAGCAGCCAGAAGTTTATTCGTCCAACCTGTGAGTTAAACCTTCAGTTTCATTTCTATCATTATGACCAGAAGCTGCTTCTACTGTTGAACAGTTTTTAAACACACTGTCATGATAGCATTTAGCTTTTTGACCTACATGCATCGACACTCAGGAGAAAAGTAACATTTAATGTATATTTATAAAAATGAGCCTCCTGCAGCCTGACATGCAGGAGGTTCCTCTGTACTGGACCTCCTGCTGTGACTGGAGCAGAAACCACTTTCAGAATTAAATCCACATTTTGTGAATGAATAGCCATAACTCATACATGTATAAATATACCCATAATTTCATTAATATATCTGGTAATTTGATCAAATATCCAGTCAGGAGTTATTTTTGAAATGATGGATGTTGAGTTTAGTGAACTTTGAAGATGATTTCTGCTTTTGTTCAAACGTCTGAAAAAATAAAATCTGTTCAGACGCAACAGATCAGATTCCTGACAACAAGTTTGTTTTATTCAAGCCTGAGGAGGAACTTCAGTTATATGACTGAAAACAAATTAGTTTTATATTTTATTTGTGGAATAAAACAAAGTT
>NW_015112784.1:32697-52697 GCF_001443285.1 Poecilia latipinna | reverse complement strand
GGATTCCAGTCCTCTGAAGTCCAGGATCGTTGAGGCAGATAAACTAAATAAATCTGTATTTAGTTTATGAATAAAGTTGATAAATGGTCCAGTGATGCCATGCAATGTTCTGTGTATGATCTGAATGAAAACCTGTTAAAAAGCCTGTTGCGGCGCCACCTGAAGGTTATTTTGTGATCCTGCAGTCCCTCAGCAGCAGCAGACGGTCCTGGACTCTTTCAGGGAGACGGAGGAGAGGGAACCAATCAGCAGCCAGAAAACCATCCTGTCAACGTGGGAAGGTACGAGTCTTATAAACTATAAGCTGTTAATCCTGTTTCTATTTATTCAGGTCTTAATATTAAAACATCCATAAACTGAGCAGGATCTAATAACTCTGACTCTTTTTGCTCAGTCACCGTTTCTCCTCACTGGTCAAACTGGTTTCAGTTCTTTAAATTCTAGCAGGAAAACAAAGTTTATGAAACTGTTAAAGGGAAGTTGGTTGATCTGCTGGACATATTGACGTCTTGCAGAAGAATAATATTAACATCCTTCACATGCATTCAGCAGATACACATATCCATATGCACAAACGTTCATAGAGAATGTATGTATGATGACTGATGATGTCATTGTGTCCATACCTGCCTGCATCTGCCTGTTCATTTTAAAATGGTTGTTGTTCATTAGCACTGGGTCATTTTCTCTCCCTCTGGGTTTAAAACTAGACGTCTAGTTAAAGTATCAGTCAGTTTCAGTTTTGCTTCATCTTCCCTGTGTGATTCTCTGACTTGTTCTTTTTCTTGTATTTTTCCCACAGGTGTTAAAGAAAATCCAAATAAAATCAGAATAGTTCTGATCGGGAAGACCGGCAGTGGAAAGAGTTCATCAGGAAACACCATCCTGGGAAGAAAAGAGTTTGAAGCAAAACCGAGTCAAAGATCCGTCACAAAGGAATGTGTGAAGGAAAAGACTGAAATAGATGGACGGTCAGTTTCTGTGGTCGACACACCTGGACTGTTTGACAGCAGTTTGAGTCTGAAACAGATTCAGGATGAGCTGGTGGGTTGTGTCACTCTGGTGGCTCCAGGTCCGCATGTCTTCCTGCTGGTTGTTCAGATCGGCAGATTCACACCAGAGGAGAAGGAGACGGTAGAAATGATCAGGAAAACCTTTGGGAAGAATTCAGAGAAGTTCACCATCGTTCTTTTAACCGGAGGAGATTCACTGAAGAAAAATGGCCTCACTGCTGAAGATTATATTGAAAAGGAAAGTGAGGATTCCTTCAGGAAGCTGATCGCCGACTGTGGAGGGAGATACCATGTGTTCAATAATTCTGACGTAGAAAATCGATCTCAGGTCAGAGAGCTGATCAGAAAGATCGACGACATGGTGAAGGAAAATGGAGGAAGTTTCTACACCAACGAGATGCTGCAGGCGGCTGAAGCTGCTATACAGAAGGAAATGCAGGATATTGGAAACCAGAGAGAAGAAGAAATAAACAAGAAGGTCAAAGAGCTGGAGAGAAACCATGAAGCAGAAAAAGAGGCGATGAAAAGAAAACTGGAAGAAGAAATTAACCAGCAGAGAAAAATACTGCAGGAAATGGAGGAAGAGATCAGCAGAGAAACTGAGCTGAGAAAGAAAGAACCAAAATATATGGAGAAAAAAGAGAAGTGGAGGAAAATTCAGGAAGAAAAGGAAAAGATACTGTTGATGGAGGAGCTGGCAGTTTTAGAGGAAAAGATGGAATCAGGAGTAAAAGGTGAAGCTGCTGATGAATCACTGGAGACAAAAAGAAAAGAACTGGAGGAGAAATTAAGGCTGATGGAGGAGAAACGACAAGAAGAGAAAGAAAAGAGACGTGAGGAAGAAAAACAGAGACAGCAGAGGGAGGAGATGAGAATCAATAACCTCATAGAAAAATATGAAGAGGAGAAAGAAAAATATGGAACAATGGTTAAAGAGAAAATGTCAAAAGAACTGCAGGAAAATGAGATAAAACAACTGGAGGAGAAACACAAGAAAGAGATGGAAGAGATGAGAAAGAGACTGAAGGAAGGAGTCAGAAAACAGGCTGAGATCAAAGGGATGGTCAAAGTTTTCAACCCTTACATGCCAATAATTAAACACTTTGACAAGACATGCAAAATACAGTAATGATTCATCCTGATGAACAGTCAAACGTTGCCAGTATGTGATAAAACAGTAAAGACATGAAATCTCACTAGAACTCTGACAGTTGGTCTGATTAGTTTCTCACTATTTTAAAATAAATATTCATTATTTTCAGAAAACAATGCAGACATGAATCTTTATGACGGTGTGATCAGACGGTTCTGGGCGGGTTCACCAGATGTTCTGATTCTTCAAGCTGAGACGTTTCCTGCTGCCTTCAACCTGCTGATCAATAAAACCAACAGCATCAAGACCTTTGGTAAAACTTGAACTAAAAGTTGCATTGAAAATCTATTAATAGTGTGAAAACTCCTTCATGTCATGTCAGATTTATGATCATCCCTTCAATAAAATGCTACCAAAGCTTGTTGTTCCAGGTCTTTGTTAAAATCAATCAAATTTTATTTGTACAGCACATTTCAGCAGCAAGGCATTTCAAGGTACATCATTAAAATAAAAACAGCATGTGACATTGAATAAACAGAGAATCATTTAGTGCATCATGAATGACTGATACACTAAACAGTTTATTATTTCATAGCTGCTTATAACCGTCAAAATGTTAAAAATGTAAATGATTCAGTAACTAAATAAATTTTTCTTGTAGATAAAATAATATTGAAGCATTAAAAAGTTCAAAAACAATCACACATATTGCACTACTTATAGAAATGAAGCTTCTATTATGAGGTTAATTTTTCAAATGTTGAAAAGATGATGAAAAATGTTGATGTGAAATGAATATTTTTATTTTCTTAAAGTTGTTATGATGTGGATATTCTGACTGCAGGACGTTGAGCTAAGAGACTCCAGACAGAAAGATAACAGATTAGTTTATAATTCAGGCCTCAGAGAAAAACTGAAGGTGGCAAAACTCTGAACTATAATCTATAATCTATAATCAATGAGTCGGAGCAAAACATGAGACTGACACTTTCTCGGACTTATCTTAGGTTATTAACTATAACTTTTAAGTTTTTCTAATAAATCTTTCACACATATCAACATCCCCTTTAAGGAACTGTATTTATTCCTTTTATTTTGAAAAGGTGAGTTGAATTCATTCATTAATACCCAAATACAGCTGGTCCGTTTCTCATGGTACCTTTAGGAGCTGGAGACAAAATGGCAACAAATCCCTTTGTTAGCCTCAATCTAAAGACGGCGTTCCCTGGTGTGTCTCATCCTTTAACCTCAGCTGTTTCCCAACATGTTGTTTCCTTTAGCTTTACAGCTAAAAATGATGGGAAAAACACAGAATTATTCATTCTCTCCAAACCTTCAGGCAGTTTGAATATATGTGTAAATAATCGTATCATCACATCATTTTCTGTTCTCTTGCAGCATCTGATTTCAGGATTGTGATGTTGGGGAAAAGTGACAATAAAAAGACTAAACTTGGTAATTTGATCAGTGGAGAACAAGAATTTCATCCAAGCAAACACAGTGTGGCCTCCAGTGGAGAGTGGAGAGGAAAACCAGTAACAGTGGTGAAAACTCCTGACATGTTCAGTCTGACTGAGGAGAAAATCCAGAGAGAAATGAAGAACTGCATGAGACTCTGTTACCCTGGACCAAATGTTCTGCTGCTGCTGGTCAATCCTTCAAAATTTACAGAAGAAAACAGAGAAACTCTGAAGTTCATCCTGAGTTTGTTTGGTCAAGATGCCTTCAGACACTCAATGATCATTTTAACAAACAGCAGTGGAAGAAGTTCCTCTGTCAGTGACCTGATCAGGCTGGTTCAGGGAAGATGCTACATGAAATGACAGCACTTTGTTAATGAAGCAAATTGAGACGATCATAGATCAGAACAAAGCAACATATCTGACCTGCAGAGAGACCAGCAGATCCCAACATGACCAGCTGAAACCTCTGAACCTGGTTCTGTTTGGTCCCAGTGACCCACTGAAGGCGTCAGCAGCCAGAGCCATTCTAGGTCATGAGGATCTTCCTTCACAGCGTGTCAGAAAGCAGGGAGAGGCGTTTGGACGTCAGGTTTCTCTGGTGGAGCTGCCTGCCTTGGGTGGAAAAGCTCAGCAGGAAGTGATGGAGGAATCCTTCAGGTGTGTCTCCCTCTGTGACCCTGAGGGTGTCCACGCCTTCATCCTGGTCCTACCTGTGGGTCCCCTCACTGATGAAGACAAGGGAGAGTTACACACCATCCAGGACACATTCAGCTCCAGAGTCAATGACTTCACCATCATCCTCTTCACCACAGATCCTGAACATCCTGATGTTGGTAACTTTATAGAGAACAAGGACATCCAGGATCTCCTCCAGATCTGTGGAGGAAGATATTTAGTTCTGAACATCAGAGACAGGCGGCAGATCAGAGGACTGATGGAGACGGTGGAGAGAAACAGAGAGAAACTGGTCAGTTATACAACTAAAACATTATTATGGGGCCAAATGGAGGAAAAACTGCAGCTACAGAATAAACTGAAGCAGTTTGAGTCAAAGACAGCAGTTACAGGTAAATATGTTCATTTAAAACTCCTCACCCCCTGAAAATACAATGGAACAAAATCACACGGGCGTTTTGCTGCAGGCTAAGGGGTTAATTTAGACATGAAAGATTTTTTTCTTACCTACATGAGTTTAGTGAATTCTGTTTTTCTTTCATTTCTCCTGTTGAACGTTATTTTTAGGAACAAGATGATGCCCATCTTATCTATATTAACATATTTCTCAATTAGTGTTTTGTTTTACCATGCAGTTATTTTCACTTGTGTGAGACTCAAAGTTAAAAGCAGTAAAAAAAATCTCCATGTTTTCTGTTTCTCTGCCTGACATCAGGAAACTGCAGATCTCAAGATACATTGTGCTGTGAAACAATCAGTTTTCTGATTGTTAAAAATATAGTTTCCTTTTTTCTAAATAAGTTTAAAGAAATTATTTTTAATCTATAAAAAGCTTAGAAGAGGAATGATTGAACAAACTGGACGTTTTCATCATAGCTTGTTTCTTCAATCAGTTCACTGTGAGGATTATCTAATAATTTTCTATTATCTTTCTTTCTAACCCAGATCCTGAGCAGATCCCGATATCCGATTGTCTCCGGATCGTTCTGATCGGGAAAACCGGCGGTGGGAAGAGTTCATCAGGAAACACCATCCTGGGCAGGAAACAGTTTGAAGCTAAAGCGTCTCAGCAGTCGGTCACTAGAAACTGTCAGAAAGCTCAGACTGAGATCGGAGGTCGTTCTGTCGTTGTGGTCGACACTCCTGGTCTGTTTGACAACACGCTGACCCCCGACCAGGTGGATGAGGAGCTGCTGAAGTGCATGAGCCTGCTGGCCCCGGGGCCACACGTCTTCCTGCTGGTGATGCAGGTCGGCAGATTCACAGAGGAGGAGAAACAAACTTTAAAAAAAATGAAGAACATTTTTGGTAAAAACTCTGAAGATTTTACCCTCATCCTGTTCACTGGAGGAGACAAACTGAAGTATGAGGACAAAACGATAGAGGATTACCTTAGAGAGGGACGTGATGAATCCTTTATGAAGGTGATCAGCGACTGTGGAGGAAGATATCATGTTTTTAATAACTATGATAAACAGAACCGATCACAAACCAATGAACTGATCCAGAAGATCAATAAGATGGTGGAGAAGAACAAAGTGTTTAAAGACTAATTTAGTTCTTTTGGTCATTTTCTTTAATGCTTTTCTTTTTTATTTGCAGCCTATACCTTTTGTTTTATTTTAAACTGTTAAAGTGAGTTTATATAAATAATGATGTCTTTGTGGAATATGAGAATGTTCATATGTTAATGATGAAGATTAATGATGAATGTTTTCTGTTTCATAGATATCCTCAGAGTGAAACCAACTTCTGTGCATTTATTTATATGAATATCTTCAGTTTAGCCCTAAAGCCTGGAGACGCATCATGCTACCATCATGCTACCTGGTGATGTTATGTCATGTATTGGAGCTCTTTATGCTTTATTTTTATCAATTTGAATTTTGTTTGTTCTTTGTTTACTTTATGTAGCACTGTTTATTGCACTAAAATACTAGATGGCACATAATATCAGAAGACTAGATGCATCTGATGTCAGTAATCAATAATACAATACAAAACTACTTCCAACACCATTAAAGAAGAAAAAATAAAGTGAACACCACAAAACACAGAACTTACATAGAACCCCCCCAAAAAATACACAAAATATATATACACACAGAACTGCAGTAAATCTTCCATATGAATGTGCAAAAATGTTTTTAACTATGCAAACAAAAGTCCTAAATTTCCCCACCGGACGGCAGCACAGGGTCTGACTGACACACATTTGAAAAGTTCAGGGTTTGGTTGTCCAGATATTTGAGGTGAAAATGTCCAAGTGCAGTTTGTTTCCAATGGAGAAGAAATGAATAATGATTTGTGTGTCTGTATGGTGAGATGCAGGGGGAACCAGTACAGACCCTCAGCCTCCTACCAGACCAGTATGGAGTGAGTTTCAGGTTCTCCTGGTCCCAGTCAGAGGCTCGCCATCATTAAACCCTAAAACGGTCACCTGGCCAATCCCATTTATAGTTCATTGCATGACAAACTTCATGGCTCCAAGCTCACTGGGTGTTCAGACCTGCAGCTCCTTTGTCTCCAGCTCCCCCCCCAAAACCTGACTGGGAAAACTGGAGCAGACCTGAATCACAGATGCAGTGATTGGCTGAATGCATTATGACTGTCACTCTAACCGGGACCAAACGCAGCTTTTACCCTTATATTTATATTTTATTATTTAGTTTAGATTTTCCTTTCATTATTTTTATTTATTTTCTAAGCAAGAGGGAAAGAACTGTGGGCCTATGGTTTTATACCAGAGCAGGACAGGCACAAGGAAACAATAAGAAGTTTGATTTTTGTTATTTGCTTGCCATGCTGAGAAAAAATAAACCATAAAGAGAAACCTTCAAGTTTGAACATTAGACTTCCTTTGCCTGCATACGAAACTTCACCCCAGTGCAGCAGTAGGGACTCATTGATCGAACTTTTATTGGATGTTTGGATTGAAAATCAATCACCACTACACCACCAGACAGGTGGAAATGTGGCTTCAAATGATTAAAATGTCCTTTTGAAATAAAGTCCAGGAAGAAAGTAAAGTTTATTCACAAACTTTCACAAACCTAAAGTCACAAAACCCCGCACAACATAAATAATATTTAGGTTAAATGTATTAAAACAAGAATAAAAAGCACAGTTCAGTCACCAAATAAAAACCTGGTAGAAAAGAATTACAGGATTTAAGGAATAAACATTTAAATCCATTTACAACATTTAACCCCATTCAAACCCAGAAGTTATGAGGAAAAAGATAATGAAACATTTAAGAATCTGAACTTTGGACCAGCAGAAAAAACGTCTGAAAATGAAAGAATAGATTGGTTTTCACTCATGTTGTGAGGGAATCAATCAAACTTTGAATACTCTTTACTGCCCCCTGCTGCTTACATAATTGTGTTGAAGTCTGGGATAAACTGAAAGTGTGCAACACCGCCACCATCTGGTCTGGGGTGTGAACTGAAGCTGATGCCGTTCACTGACAGAAATCACATCATATCTGAAAATGGATTGGGTAAAGCTTCTGTGTTTTAGTTAAAAACTGAAAACAACAGATCATATTCGGAAAGATGAAAACTGAAGACACCTGCTACATTTAGTGTTAAGGACAAATATTGTTTTTGTTGTAGAACCGCTGTCACTAAGCTGTCAATGTTTGATATGTTGAGGCATGAATTTGTTAAACAACATTAAATCAAGTTCCACTATTAGGGTTATTATTTTTTTATTCTTTGCCAGTTTAACAAAAATAGTAGAGATTATTAAGGCCCCTAAAAAGGCACTTTATTAGCACAAATTAGCATATATGAGAACAATGAAAGTGACGATATTTACAAAGTGCTTACAAATATTATTGAAATTTATTTATTTTGAGATTTACTAAGGATTACTAAAATATAGACAGAACGTATTTTATCGTATCTTAATCTGTAGGAAACTTTATGACCTTGAGTTTGAACAATAAACGAGAGAAACGCCAATATCCTGTTACATGATGTACAGTTGGTTCAAAGACGCCCCCTAGTGGTTGGGTAGAGAAACGAGGAAGAGAGAATCTAAATACTTTCGATATCAACCAGCGGGACACCGAGCAGCTGATGGTGAGTAAAGTTTGTTAATTTAACACAGAAGGAGGTGAAAGTGTCAGGATTCAGTCAAAGGAGGTTTATAGAAAACTTAACTAGACGTGACTCTGCAGGAAAACCAAACTAGATCCACTAAAGTCACTAAATGACGTGTTGAACTTGAGCTGAGAGGAAATAAAACTCCGCCGCTGTCAAGTAAATGTGTTTCTGTTTGTTTTAATGTTGGAACAGATAAATTATTTCTACCGGATGTTTTAACCTATAAAACAGCAAATTTTCTGTTTTAATGTTATAAAGCGAATAAAAGAAGTAAATAAAAGAGACTCTGAACTCATCGGAAGAGAAAACATGTGACACACAAAGTTATATAACCGCTGATTTAAACTCAAACTACTAGTAGGAGTTCTATTTCTAATAATAACACTAATATTAATGTATTTGGATTCTCTTACAATAAAAACTTGGATCGTTAGTTTACAGTTTACTGACTTTACGCTCAAACAGCTGCTGTTACATTGCTGTTATTGTTGCTTTTCTTTCTTTATTATTCTGATTAAACTTCCGTTTTTTGCCCTCTGCTGTTTTGGGAAACAATCTAAAAAAACAAACATTGAACCAATATTTTATGTTGATCCAGATTTCATTAATATTTAACTTCTATTTCTGATTGGTTCGTTTCCATCAGGCTACCGAGGAGAGGAGGAGACATTTTGGTCCTTCAGGTCTAGTTAATATAAACCAAAGTGATGTAGGTAGTAAAACTCAAACAATCATTGTTATATTTTACAGCCTGAAACTTTTTAATGCTTTCAGATCAGATTAATTTGAAACGTATGTAAATTAAATTAACTGTTAATTTTATATTCATTTAATAACTTTATAATCTAAAATAATTATTTTTGATTCAGTTTTGTATTGGAATAAATGTACAGAATTTACCTTTTCTACAGTCATACCCAAATTATACCGACTGGTTCTGTTGCTGGTTCTGGTTCTGACCCAGTTCTCCTGGTTCTTCCCTCATGAACAGCGCCCTCTCCTGGTAGCCTGCAGTAACAGCAGACATTGTGCAGATCAATCTGGAAAAATGGAGGATTTTTCTTCTTCTGCATCGACTGAATAACTCTGGACTTCCTGTTCTGGTTGGTGATGAGAGCAGAACCAGAACCGATCAGTTTGATCATCATGACTTCTGCTTTCTGTTTATCTGTGAAGTCTTTCTTCCTATATTTATATATTTTGTTGCACTGATGTGAAAATAAATTATTTGCATGTTTTCTATGTTAAACCTTGAAGGAATCTGATTCCTCTGGTGACCATAGCAACGTGACATCATGGCGTCTGCAGATCCTGGTGAGTAACGATCAGAGAGACACGTGATTTTATTTATTAAAAATAAAAATGAAAAGAGACTTTGAACCGTTTCTGTAACCGTCTGATCCCCATGACTGACTGTCACTAAATGAAGCAACACCTCTAACATCAGAAACAGAAAATGTATTTAATCTTTATACACAGTAGTATGTAATCCTACACCAGAAACATTGTGAAACTTCAAATTAAAAATGGTATTTGGACGTTCCTGGTTTCTGTCTCTGAGGTTTTTTCTTGTCCAAACTGAAGAGTCTGAGCTCGACGTCCAGAGGAAACATGTCAAAGTCCTGAATGAGGCACATTGACCTCAACCTGCTCAGCTTGATCAAAGTCCATATTTCTCCAATAACAATAACCAGCAGGATGTTTTCATAAATGTGTCTCATTTAAATGAGGATCACCTGTTAATAACTCAGGTGTTTTTACCTTTTCAGGGCCAGATGTTGTGGAACCGTTGAAACGCTGCAGTAGCAACAACCTGCTGCATCCAGACAGTAAGTACGACTGAAATGAGTCCAGATAAATATTTCTAGATTAGTTTGTATAATTAGTGCATTTGAAGATGAAAAGTGGAATCGCAGATTAAATAAACACACAGTTCAGATTCATAATGTTTCAGAAATCCGTCCCATAACTCTCTCCTGTTTCCTCTGACGTCACTGAAAAGTTTCCACAAAGCTTAGAAAACTGTGACATCATCATCTTGGATTTACCAAATCGTTTAAACATACAGAAAACTTAGTTTATCTAAAGTGTCTCTAAAATAAACTTATATGTATTATTATGATATTTAGCAACTTTATTAATCCTAACTGACCTAAAACTTGAAAATATATGAATTAATGTGAGACTGAGAATGTTGGTATTTGATACAGTTTATATAAACCTTTTTATTCAAAGGAAACATGGCCGACAGATTTACAGCAACCTGAAGATGCACGAGGCGACAGTGGGAAGGAAAGAGCCTCAGTCTGGATTGTACTTAAAATATAAGAAACTAACAAATTATAAAATTAGCAATGCTGCCTCCCATTCATCTAACCAATGAGAGCACAGATCAGGGACTGATGTCACACCCAGTGCATGTCCATTCCAGTGGAAAACCAGTAGAAAACCAGTAGACCAGTGGCCACTGTCTGCTCATGCATCCAAACTGAGCTGTGTGGTTTATTATGATTTTACATATTAAATGAATAGCAGCCATATTGGATTTCAGACCTGAGTTGGTGAAGACGTTCTGAGATCTGGAGGTGTTTGGATGGATTTTTTAACTTCTAAGAAAAGCTGAAGTGATTTTAAACTTCCTGGTTTGGTTCTAAATGTTTTATTTATTCCACTCAAACTTTCTCTCATTTATTTCCAGTGTCTGAGCAGAAGGATGAGGATGGAGGTTTGACTATGGCTGTAAAACACAAACCTCTGAACCTGGTTCTGTGTGGGAGGAGAGGACCACTGAAGGCGTCAGCAGCCAAGGCCATTCTAGGTCATGAGGAACTTCCTTCACAGCGTGTCAGAAAGCAGGGAGAGGTGTTTGGACGTCAGGTTTCTCTGGTGGAGCTGCCTGCCTTGGATGGAAAAGCTCAGCAGGAAGTGATGGAGGAATCCTTCAGGTGTGTCTCCCTCTGTGACCCTGAGGGTGTCCACGCCTTCATCCTGGTCCTACCTGTGGGTCCCCTCACTGATGAAGACAAGGGAGAGTTACACACCATCCAGGACACATTCAGCTCCAGAGTCAATGACTTCACCATCATCCTCTTCACCACAGACTCAGATCCTGCAGCTCCAGCTGTTGTTAACTTTGTAAAGGAGAACAAGGACATCCAGGATCTCCTCCAGATCTGTGGAGGAAGATATTTAGTTCTGAACATCAGAGACAGACGGCAGATCAGAGGACTGATGGAGACGGTGGAGACGATTAGAGGTGAAAAGTCCAGCGTTTTCTCAACAGACCTGTTCACCAAGGTGTTGATTGAGAGGACTTTAAAAGTTGAATCAGAACTACAGGATGTGAAACAGAAGAGTGAAGATGAGCATCAGTCAACAAAACAACTCAGGAAAGAGACAGAAGAAGTAAAGAAAAGGGAAGAAGAGCTGAAGAAAAAACACAGAGAAGAAATTAAATCTCTGCAATCTCAACATGAGCAGCAGAGAAAACAACAAATTCAGCTGCTGAAAGAAAAGGATGAAATCATTGAAAAGAGAAAGAAGGAGCAGGAGGAAGAGGGGAAAAAATGGAGAAAACAGGAAGAACTGCAGCGAAAAGAGTGGAAACAAAAACTAGAAGCTTCAGAAAACCGAGTGAAAGTTGAGCGAGAGCAAAGAGAGGCGGCTGAGAAGAAGCTGGAGCAGAGCAGACGGGACTGGGCCAGAGACCGGGTCGCTTGGGACAAGGAGAAGGACGGCATCCTGGAGCGAATGCACCAGGAACTGAAGCAGAACCTGCAGGAGACCAAGCAGAACCTGGAGGAGGAGCGGGACCGGTACCGGAAGCTGCAGGAGGAATTCTACCAGAAGAGGAGGAAGTGGACCTACCTGGGCTTCACTTTGCTGCTGGCAGTGTGTCTGGTTTTATTATATCTGTATCACAGACATTAGCTGCTGGACCAGAACCGGACCAAACATCATGACCCGGCTGGAGTCTGGCTCATTTTCAACTAACACTGGTGATGATTGTAAAGTGTCATATTTACTTCCAGAGTCATAATTAATATAAATTATTTCCTTCCTGAGCTGCAGTGATGATGTGTAACGTTGGCATCACATCAAAGTATTTTAACCTCAGTGAATGACGTGGAAATATAAAAATATGTTTCAGTGAATTTGTCTGATTTTGATATTTTCATTGTCCAGCTGTGATTTGGTTCTGCAGCCGTTAGTCTGTCAGGCTGATGGTATAACTTAGTTATAACTACAGAAAACCCTTTTTTTTTTTCTAATTTCACATTGATAGTGTTTTATGAATATTAATGTTTTTACCATTTTGTCACTGAGATTTTATAACCGAGTTTCTCTCCTGTATGAAGAACTAGAGGTTTGTTTAAACTCCATTTCCCATCATTCATGTTTGTGTTTTTTAAACCAAACTCCATCTGAACGTTTCCTCCAGTGAGTTGAGGGTCAGTTTCAGGGTCAGGATGTGTCTGATGTCCAGCTGGTAGAGAAAAGTTCAGACCAGGAGTTTCTTTAGCTGTGACTATAATCATGTGTTCAGTTCAGTGAATCGGGTCTTTGAACACTTTTCCCTTGAAATGGAAACTAAGATTAATCTCTGGACAGATTCATTCTTTAATAGAAAATAGACCCTCAACCTTTAATCTGGTCCCTTTTCCAGAATGGAGTCCAGCTCAGTCCTGCTAATGAGTTTAAGTCAAACAGACCAGAATATTACCATCAGGTTTACTGCAGGCCGTTTGACAGGCTGATGAAGGAACTTCAGAAAGTCTGAGCAAAACCTGATTTTAGACAAAAGGGAAAAACAAAAAGTAGTAAACAACTTTAGATCCATGTGTAAACATTTTATTTCAGATCATGAATTTTACAATGATTTAATGCTGTGGGAAGTTTCAGTGGCTGTTTTAATGCATCCAGTCCCTACAGAGTTGATCATCCTGATGACTGAACCAGGTGGAGAATCTCTGAACGAACTGGGTCACGATGTGAAGTTACTGAAGTTTCTGTTCATGTCAGGCTGAACTGCAACAGTCGCTGGTTGATCTTGTATGGATGTTTCAGTCTGTTTACACAAGACGAACCAGACGACCTGCCGGCTGGATGCAGCAGGTGGAAAGCAGGCGGACCTCTGGGACAGGGAGGATTTAGAAACACTTTCTGTGGACGATGGCCGGACCGGACTCATCGTACTCCTGCTTGCTGATCCACATCTGCTGGAAGGTGGAGAGAGAGGCCAGGATGGAGCCGCCGATCCAGACCGAGTACTTCCTCTCTGGAGGAGCGATGATCTGTGTGATGAAACACAAGGTCAAGAAAAACATCAAGTTTGAGACGAAAGATTCATCAAGATTAAATTCTGCAGTTGCTACAGGTTAATGAGACTCATAGGAACAAGTTTCATTTCATCCTCTGTAGGCAACTTGTTTCAAAATAACTGCATTAAGTCTCTGGACGACCTTTGACCTGTAAACTCATCCAGGTGTACTGCAGCAGGTAAAACCCCTGCAGGTCAGTGAGGTCCAGCTGTCGTACCTTGATCTTCATGGTGGGCGGGGCCAGGCCGGTGATCTCCTTCTGCATGCGGTCAGCGATTCCAGGGTACATGGTGGTGCCGCCGGACAGGACGGTGTTGGCGTACAGATCCTTACGGATGTCCACGTCGCACTTCATGATGCTGTTGTAAGTGGTTTCATGAACACCAGCAGACTCCATTCCTACAGACGAGAGGCAGCGTCACTGGAGTGGCACCAGCAGGAACATAAAAACCTAACCAAGATCTGCAGAGCATTGAATCATCGAGTCATTACCGACCGAGGAACGACGGCTGGAAGAGCGCCTCTGGGCAGCGGAAACGCTCGTTGCCAATGGTGATGACTTGGCCGTCAGGAAGCTCGTAGCTTTTCTCCAGGGAAGAGGAGGAAGCTGCCGTCTGCATCTCCTGCTCAAAGTCCAGAGCCACATAGCAGAGCTTCTCCTTCATGTCGCGCACGATCTCACGCTCAGCTGGAGGTCAGGATGAAAGAGGAAGGTCATTCAGAGCCCAAGGCCCAGCCTGGGGCCGTTTCGTTCTGTACCTGTGGTGGTGAAGCTGTAGCCTCTCTCCGTCAGGATCTTCATCAGGTAATCCGTCAGATCTCTGCCAGCCAGATCCAGACGCAGGATGGCGTGAGGAAGAGCGTAGCCTTCGTAGATCGGGACAGTATGGCTGACGCCGTCACCAGAGTCCATCACGATACCTGAGAGATTAGAGTGCAACTCAGTAAACGAGTCATTTCAGCTCCGTTTGCTCCGTTTCATAAACCCAACCTGTGGTTCGACCCGAGGCGTAGAGCGACAGGACGGCCTGGATGGCCACATACATGGCAGGAGTGTTGAACGTCTCAAACATGATCTGGAACAGAAAGGGTTCGTCTCACTGCCGTTTACAGATAACGAAGCAGCAGAAAGTCTCTGAACCGGGTCAGAACCCACCTGGGTCATCTTCTCCCTGTTGGCTTTGGGGTTGAGAGGAGCTTCAGTCAGCAGGACCGGATGTTCCTCTGGAGCCACTCGGAGCTCGTTGTAGAAGGTGTGATGCCAGATCTGAAGGGTTCAGGTTGACCATAAGACGGGACAGACTTTACTAAAGATGCCAACCTTTGTTCAGTTTAAGTTATGGAAGTTAAACTCTTTGTATCAGAGCTTAAACTCAGCCATGTTTTCCTGCTACAGTCAGATGAACCCAGAGCAACAGGAGGAACTTTAAGCTCACTGTTGGAACCAACAGCCTCATGCCAACAGGTCTGTAAGGTAACCCCAGGTTAGCTCACCTTCTCCATGTCGTCCCAGTTGGTGACGATGCCGTGCTCGATGGGGTACTTCAGGGTCAGGATGCCCCTCTTGCTCTGGGCCTCGTCTCCCACGTAGCTGTCCTTCTGGCCCATTCCCACCATCACACCCTGCACACAGACTCAGTCAGACCTTTACGCCGTCAGACCTGAGGCTGATGAAGGCGGTTCGGTTCCTACCTGGTGTCTGGGCCGCCCAACGATGGAGGGAAAAACGGCCCGAGGAGCATCATCCCCAGCAAACCCGGCCTTGCACATACCAGAGCCGTTGTCAACAACGAGAGCAGAGATATCGTCCTCCATGTCTGAGGAGAAACGGCAGACTGTTTGTTTTCCCCCCACAGCTCAGATGGTTTCAGCCTGAAGGCCGTCAGGATGTGATGGGAACGGTTCACCACACCCAACTGGTTGGTTCCTCCAGTCAGAGCAGCTGAGGGAACCAGGCCGAGGGAGGGGGGAACCAGGCCGAGGGAACCAGGCCGAGGGGAGGAACCAGGCCGAGGGGAGGAACCAGGCCGAGGGGGGGGAACCAGGCAATTCAGAAGATTCACTTTATACGCCTCATTGGCATGTGAAGGTTTAATTTAATGAAGGAGGAATACAAATAAGTACATTAAAGTTTTTTTTTAAGCAGGTACAACTAAACCACCGCAATTTTTAAGTACAATAATCCTCACTGATTTTTAACTTAAAAAAAAAAATAATTCAAACATTAAAAAAAAAAAAAAAGAGTTTTTCTAGAGACATTAGCACAGCAGGGCATTTAAAGCTCACCAAGATTAGTTAAATCTGTCAGATTCTAAAATCCATAATTCAGCAGCTGAATCAGATGATCCTCTTACCTGTCCAGGTGAGTCTCAGGTGTCAGCAGGTCGGTGTGTCTGTCCGTCTGTCCCAGCTCTGTCCTCTGACTGCCGCATCCCAGCAGCTGCAGCTCCTCTTTATCTGCGCCGCCTCACTGAGGCGTTTTCCATAAAAGGTAACGTTCTCTCAGCTCGCAACCTGATTGGTCCAGGTGAGCAGATTTCTCAGCTCGCGTCCTGATTGGCTGGAGGGAGTGTCGGTCATTTC
This sequence comes from Poecilia latipinna, assembly GCF_001443285.1. Classification (NCBI taxonomy): domain Eukaryota; kingdom Metazoa; phylum Chordata; class Actinopteri; order Cyprinodontiformes; family Poeciliidae; genus Poecilia; species Poecilia latipinna. Next base: position 36,437 of record NW_015112784.1, on the reverse strand, counting down.
TCCCATCAGAAACAACCTGGAGGATTTCTGACTGAACTTCACCTGAGATGGAAACTTCTGATTGGCCTGAAGAACCAAAACTAAACTGGAAAAAGGGAGAAACATCAGAGAAAGACCCAGAAACAGGTGAAATAATTTTATTTTGAACTAAAACATATTTATGGGATTAAATCAGAGAACAGCAGCAGAACCAGATGTTTGGATCGGATCATTACTGAATAACTGAAACATCAAACTGCAGATGAAGAACCAGCTGGAGAATCAGAATGAAAACAGCAGAAACAGAAATAAAATGTTTCCTTGTTGAGTTCAGGAAGTTCCAACATTTAGAGAAGTTTTCTGAGGTTCTGCAGGAACCGGGTCCAGAGGACAGCAGCGGTTCTGGATCTCTGCAGGTCTCTGCATGTCGGATGACCTTCATTCATTCATCCTGAGGTAAAAACACAACGATTCACTGATTCACTTCCTCACAGTTCACTGAAACCTGACGGCAGGAATGTCTGCAGGAAACCAGGAACATTTTATTCTGATCCAAATCAGGATTCGGGTCTGAACCAAACTAAACTCCTTCATCTCTGCTGGTTTTTGTTCTGTTTATTTATCTTCAACATGGTTTTCTTGCTGCTGTAAAACTGGAAGTTTTTCTCACTGAAACCTGAAGTTTCATCAGATTCTGACCAGAACCTGCAGCTTCAGCTTCATCTGATAAATTCAACATTCAGTTAAAATAAATGAAACTTTTCTAATAACGATCTGGACCAGATGATCCAGTTTAATGTTTCTTCTCCTCTTCATGATTTCAACCCAACAGGCTCTAAATCTGCTTTAAATGGTTTTTACTGAATGAAACATGTTCATATTTATATCTATGTCAACAACAACGTCTCACTGATGGATGATGATATTTTCTTTCTGCTGATCCACTGAGTCACAGTGACCCAGATATTATAATTAGACTGATGGAGTCAGAAATGTTGAAACTTCAGTTTGTTTCTGTTGCTCAATAAAACCTGGATGATAAAATCATCAGAGATTCTGATGCAACCGGAAAAATACAGATTGATTCAGGAATACATGCTGAGAATAAATGAGATGAAAACAGTTAATATTTAATCTCAACAGGATTATTTTATAAATGATTTTTCCTCCAACTTCTCCAGATTCGGGTTTTCAGTAACAGAACAAAGTTTCTGAAACTATTTTTTACTGGTTGAACCGTTTATGGTTGGTAAGAGGAAAAGACACGAAGTTATAAACTTTAAAATTAAAGAAATATTCTTAACATAAAGTGTTTTGTATATTAAATATGCTTAATTTGATGCATCACTTTAAAGTTTTATTTTAGTGAAAGGCAAGGTTTTAATAAATTATCATCCATCCGTCCGTCCGTCCGTCCGTCCGTCCGTCCGTCCATCCATCCATCCATCCATCCATCCATCCATCCATCCAGCTCTCTGAAGTTTCTTCCTCTGGTTCTGTAGATCAGCTGCTGGGTTTGGGTCATTGTTCTGCTGATGACCCAGTTTGACCTCTGTTGACCTCAGCTGGGCTCAGAAAACACCGAGGCTCCATAACCTGAGCTGTTCTTCTGTTCAGCTGTTCTTCTGATTTTCTCCTTCAGTCCTTCAAACAGCCAGATTTATTCTTTTCTAATCCTCCTGTCCTGAACTTTAACCTTTGACCTCCTACCTGCTTCCTGAGGTGAAGTTGTTGGGTTTTGTTTTTTTCTCTGAGCTTCAGGCTCTGAAGCTCCTGACTGGCATCAGTCTGGATGTTTCTCTAAGTTTCCACATGGGAAAGTTTTTATTCTGAAACTGGAAAGTTTATCATCGTTTTTTTTCTCCTGCATTTAAACGATGATAAAAGGTTCAAGAGTAAAAACTTTGCTCTCACAAACTCATGTGAACAGTGAAAATGTCTCTGTGATAAAGCTGATGTATTAGCCCAGCTGCTAACCTGACCTTTGACCCCAAACACATCAGATTTCATGTTTGTTTTGTAGTTATTAGTTTTATAACCTGGTGTGAAGATCTGAATATGTTTTGCTTCATATTCTGTGTTTCTGTGTGAATGAAATGTTGATGCTGGAGTTTTTAAAAGTGGCAACATGATTTAGAAGAATAGGTTTCCATGGAGATGAGGTCTGTAATGGTGCAGCTCTGATAGAAACGACCTTTGACCTTCCCTGACCTAAACCAGCCGCCGTTCCTCTGAGGTCGTTGCTGATGTCGTGTTTAAACTCCTGGAGGCTCCAGAACAGAAACTGATGAAATCCTGTTAGTCAGTAGAAGATGATGAGACTGAAACCATTTCAGAATCTGGTAAAAACCAAATCATTTTTATTTCCTGTTATCAGATCCATGTTTACATTCTGCTCAGATCTTCAAAATGTTTCTGGTTTAATGCTGTTTTTCTGTATGTAACTTCCTTTCTGTAGATGTTTTTAACGTGTTAAGACTCAATAAAACTGAACTGATCCAGATTCTCATCATTAACTCTGAATTGATTCCTGTTTCTGTTTCCATGATTTAAATCTAATCACTAAACATGTTAAAGTTCATAAAAGGTTTAAAATGTTTGCTAAAAGCTGTAACATGTTTTCAGTTTCATGTCTGTGGGTCCAACCTGCCAGGTGAGGCTCCGCCCCCTCAGCTCAGACTGGAGCTGCTTCCATCTGTCCATGTATGGACTAGGCCAAACCTGCAGCAGGGAGGAAGTTCAGCTCCCCGAGGTTCACATTTCATAACTCAACAGTTTAAAAACACATTTTCTCAGTTTACAGAGAAAATGAACTTTTCATCAATCAGCTCATCAGGATTAAACATGAAGCAGCCAAACTTTAAATTAGTTTTATTTAAAGTTGTAAAAATTAAAGGAAAACCTGTCAACTGTACAGAACAAATAATCTCTATAATCTGAAATGATATAATCTAATCTGAAAATGATTTAATGTTTCATCTGTTTACCTTATATGGACATAAAGCATCGAACCTGCAGAGCCACAAAACTCTGAACTTTTAATTCTCATAAAGAACAAACTAACCAAACACCAGGATCTTCTTTTACATCGACTGAAACACTTTTAGTTTTTTAAAAAATTATGTAACTTTGCAGATTAAGATTCATGTTTCAGAATTAAAGAATCATTTTAGATCAAACAGGAAAAGAAAGCTGAGATCTTTGCTAATAGAATAATTTTGCTTCATCTGATGAACAAAACATAAAAGACTGATTGATTGTTATTTTGAAGCATTTTTACTGTTATAATATTTCTAAAAACCTTGATCGTCCTGCAGCATCTCAGCCCTAAACTATCAGTTCATAAATCTGGAGTGAAGTTTTGTTTTCCATCAGGCTGATGAAATGGATTCCTGCTGTGGATGTAGCGACACGCTGCAGCTGCTGATGAACAACTCTGATCCGCTCTGCAGCCGCTCTGGAGCCGCTAATGAACATCTCTGCTGACGCTCTGCAGACCCTCTGCAGCCGCTATGCAGCCGCTCTGCAGACCCTCTGCAGAGCATCTGCAGCCGCTCTGGAGCCGCTAATGAACATCTCTGCTGACGCTCTGCAGACCCTCTGCAGCCGCTATGCAGCCGCTCTGCAGACCCTCTGCAGACCCTCTGCAGCCGCTATGCAGACGCTATGCAGACGCTCTGCAGACCCTCTGCAGACCCTCTGCAGCCGCTATGCAGACGCTATGCAGACGCTCTGCAGACCCTCTGCAGCCCCTCTGCAGC
>NW_015112784.1:23726-29487 GCF_001443285.1 Poecilia latipinna | reverse complement strand
CTCTGCAGACGCTCTGCAGACCCTCTGCAGCCGCTATGCAGCCGCTCTGCAGACGCTCTGCAGACCCTCTGCAGCCGCTATGCAGCCGCTCTGCAGACCCTCTGCAGCCCCTCTGCAGCCCCTATGCAGCCGCTCTGCAGCCCCTCTGCAGACGCTTTGCAGCCACTCTGCAGCCGCTATGCAGCCGCTCTGCAGACCCTCTGCAGACCCTCTGCAGCCGCTATGCAGACGCTCTGCAGACCCTCTGCAGACGTTTTGCAGCCACTCGGCAGCCGCTATGCAGCCGCTCTGCAGACCCTCTGCAGAGCATCTGCAGCCGCTCTGGAGCCGCTAATGAACATCTCTGCAGACGCTCTGCAGACGCTCTGCAGACGCTCTGCAGACCCTCTGCAGACCCTCTGCAGCCGCTATGCAGACGCTATGCAGACGCTCTGCAGACCCTCTGCAGCCGCTCTGCAGCCGCTCTGGAGCCGCTAATGAACATCTCTGCAGACGCTCTGCAGACCCTCTGCAGACGCTCTGCAGACCCTCTGCAGCCGCTATGCAGCTGCTCTGCAGCCGCTCTGCAGACCCTCTGCAGACGCTTTGCAGCCACTCTGCAGCCGCTATGCAGCCGCTCTGCAGACCCTCTGCAGACGCTCTGCAGACTCCCTCTGAGCTCCTCGCCACACATTGCCGACATTCCCAGCCGGTCTGGACCTGCATTAAGGGCGTTTCTGCCTCCTGCTGCCTCTGGATCTGATTTACATGCAACAACATTCGGACCAAAAAAGGTGAGAACGCAGCAGGAGCTTCCTGGGAATCCAGCAAACAGCTTTTCCTCAAAACCTACAAGCTGAAACACGAAGGAGATAAAATCCTGTCAGAGAATCGGTTCTGTTCGGTTCTGCTGAGGAATGCTGACATGTTTCTGATCCACAGATTAAACAGGTTTCATCTCTTTTTGGTTCATTTTCATTTTATTCAGCAACAAACGCATGAAAGGAAATGAGAAAATATTCTTTCAGTTTTTATTGTTTCATGTTTCAGGGAAATGAAAATGAACAGTCACTTAAATTAAAAACTTAAAATATTTTTTAAACAAATAGAAAACGGGGAAATATTTACAAAAAGGTGATTTATTATGAGGATAAATTAAATTAACATTTCGATATAATGCCAAAATTATGTTTTATTTAATGGTTCAGATCCTGTTTTAGAAAAACATTCAGGTGTTTGAGAAACTTGCAGAAAAGAAAACAAAGTGAAATTATTTTTGGTTTAAAATAAAAACAATTTGTGTGTTAATGATGGTTATACTTTTCATTCAACGATAAAATTAGACAAATGTGTATAACTTTATACACGTAAGATTCATATATTTAGTTCATAAAATAAGAACTAAATATATGATATGTGGTGTAATTATAATCATAACTTTGAAAAAGGGGCACAAATAGAATAAATTTTACTAAACTTTCTACAATTTCCATTATTCATTTTGTAACAATCTATAATTTCCAAAACTTTTGAAAAGTTATAAATTTAATGCGAAGCTTTGAATTTACTGAGTTTCCTTCAGTAAATCTGATGATCAGTTTCTGGTTCTGATGATTTTTCTGGAAGGTTTTTGTTTCATCTGCAGTAAAAACGTTTCAGAACCAGAACGTCGTTTCTACAGTCAGACACGGTGGTGGCAGAGTGGTGATCTGGGACTTTACATCCCCATTAAATCAGTAACAATAGATCCAGAAGGACAGATCTATTCAGTCTAATTCTATGCTGTGTAGTCAAATTTTATTTATTTTACATTATATTTACAATTCCTAACTGAACTTTCTGTTTGTTGCAGTTTATTTTTTACCAAACGACAAAATTAGTCAATCTGTCGCTTCTGTCAGTTTCAGTTTCTTTATTATTTATTCTTCATTGGCTGTTTTACTCCAAACTGAATAAATTCAATTTGTTTTTCCATGTTTGTAAACCTGTTGGTGTGTTTTAGTGTCTGCACTGGTGTTATAAAATTAATTTATAATTCAGTATATTTATGTCTGTTTAAAAAAATACAAGTTTTAAGTCATTCAGCTGTTTTACTGAATCTGATCATATTGTTCGATACTAAACCTCAGATATCGGTATCAGGGGCGAAGCCAGGAATCTTGGGCCCCCTGACAAAAAAATGTGATTGTGCCCCCCTGCACAGCTGCTGTTACAATTTTGAGTCTATTTGACCCATAAAAAGTGTCACAATTTTAAAGGCTTCATCTGCCTTGTTTTCTGTGGTTCAATTCTAATAATTAGCACAATGTTTACTGCTCATGAATTTAACTTCCAGCAGTCCACACCCAGGTTGTTTAATTTTTTTCTATTAGTTTTAGATACTGAAATGTCTCCCCATGAGCAACAGCCAAAAGCAACGTGCAAAATACACATAAAGAAATCCAGACTTATAAAAATGTTGCATTTTATTCAAGCTGCAGTACATAACTTTAATAAAAAATATGTTTTCTCCATATTTGTTAAAGCTGTTACCATGTCAGTTTGTTATGAGACAGATAATCTGTGAAAACAATCAATCTCCTCCATCTGCTTCCTGAATTATTATTACTGGTTAAAGTAATTCACCGTTCTGACCAAAACAACCAATCAGAACAAATAGGACACTCTTAGCACTGTCAATTAGCCTCATTCACTCACTGCTAAATGTGCTAATGGTGGAGAAACAACTTATTACAAGAAACCGTTTATCTGCCGTCATTGGTAGCTATGCTGACTAAACTGAGCATTCACAGTTTGAATCTGCACAGCTCTGTGCTATGCTAACTGCAGAATAGCACAGCGCGAGGGGGAGGAAGGATGAGCAGCACCACATGAGATTGTGATTGACAGCACTAAAACTCTCCTGCCACTGACTGGTTGTTTCTAACACTGGGAGAAGGCAGAGGAAATAGATTTTTCACAGATTACCTCTCATACCATACTGTCACAACATAATGACAGTTTTAAAAAATATGTGAAAAAAACATTTATATAAAAGTGACATACTGCAGCTTTAAGTCCACTCAGGAGAGGATGGGTCAGGAGGGACGTGTTTTAGAGCTGCTGCTGACTGACTCATCTGTTAAGTGGTAAAAGGTCCAAGGGACAAGTTAAATATATGAATATGTTGGTAATTTTTGTTCCTTAATTCATTAAATGCTAGTGAAATGGAGGCAAACAGTAGTCTGTAGCTAAGCTAATTATGCTAAATGGTTGATAATCTCACACAGTCTACTCACCTCTCTTGGAGAAAAACTGGGTTATAAATTAACACTCTTGCCTTTTTCTCTCTCCCTCTTTTTTTTTGAAAACCTGATTTTATAACTTTTCTTAGCAGCATAGTAGCTGCCACAGTCGTTCCTGTCTTCCACTGTCTGCTGCTAACAGCATCACTCTGAAGCTCCAAGCAGGAACGAACCATTTAACCCAGATTGGGGGGTTCAGGGCAAATATGGATGTGTGTTTTTTGGTTTGGGAGTGGGAACATTAAATTTTTACTGCTAAAAACAATCTTTGAAAATACAATATGATTAACTTTGTAATTGACAGGACCCTGATTTTTTTTTTTTTTTTTTTTTAATTTCTGTGAACAAAAATTAAATAAACTGTGGTGGGCCCCAAGTTGGTCAGGGCCCCTAGAATTGTCATCACTTTCCCCCTTTACTGCGCCTGATCTGTATGAGAAGTGAAAATCAGAAATGAAAAAATTGGTTGTATTGATCATAAATCTGAAGATCTGCTGGGAGAATCTGCTCGTCTGTAACTGCTGAGGTTTTTATGTTTGTGATAAAAACATGAAACCAGAAAAAGTTCTGGAGGTTCTGAGAACCTGGACAGGTTCAGCTGAAACTACAAACCCACTGAGGAAATGAGGATATCAGTGAAGGATCTCTGGTTTCTGCTGCTGCTGCACCATAACAGCAGTGACCTCTGACCTCTGATGGACATGAATCATCATCCAGGACTGGCTTTCAGCTGTTCCACCTGTTGGCCTCAAGGAGGCGCTGCAGAGCATCACAACAAACCTCTGACCTCCATCAGGCCATATTTAATATTTAAATTATATTAATAAAGCTTTGCAATATCATTACTGCCACTGTCCATTATTCATGTTATTAATGTTACTGTAACATTAATATAATAATATTAAAGGAATGTTCAATAACAGATCACTCTGAATATGATTTATTATTTTCCATTCATATACAGCAGAACTTCTCTTAATTCTCTTTATTTATTTTATTGCGTTTTATTACTGATTTTTTTTTTATTCTACATATCTACTTTGCTTTTAATGTCACTGTATATAATAACATTCATACTTCAGTCTCGTATTTAAACTCTGATCTGAAGTTATTAAAACTTTTCCAACATTTTGTTTAAATATTCTGATAATTTTCTGTGATTAAATCTGAATCCGGTGACCTTAAATCATCCAGACGTGTTTGGATTTTGATGCTTTATGTTAGCCTTCCTGTTAGCATTAGCATCCTCTGAACACTGATCTGTCTAACTGAACAGTTGTGTTCCTGAACGCACCACCAGGATGAAAACAGGTCAACCATTTCAAAAACAACGATTTTTATCTGCATCTGATCATTTTATCAATAATTTGATCTGTCAGGAGAACCTGTGAAACATGATTAACGTTTATCTTGATTTGACTGCAGATTAAACATAAATTTGCTCCTTTTGAATAATTATTAACTCTTTAATCGACCAAAGCAGATTTAATGGAAGAACTCTGACCTGTTGGTTCTGTTGGTTCTGTTGGTTCTGTCTAATCAGGTCCAGAATCCTGTGGTTTGTTACAACCTGTTATCTGAACATAACACCCTGGATCCCAGAACCACAGAGACCCAGCAGGGGGTCAGGCTGAATGTTCTGGTTCTGATTAAAGCCGGGTCGGTTCTGCATCATCCCAACCTCTGAACTTCTCCCAGAGTTCAGAGGTTCTGTCACCTTATATCATCTTTAATGGATCTACATTGTTTCAGCTTTTTGATTTTTATTCAATGATTTAGTTTATTTTCTTACTGTATTTATGTTTAATAAACTCTTTAATCATTTTCATCCCAGTTTTTGCCAGTTTTCCCTTTTTCACCATCATTACAGTTTCATAAATGAACATTATTAAAAATGTCTTTCTTTGCATTTTAAAAGTTTTAAACTCTCCTTTAACCAACAATCTGAAGCATTTAGAATAAATAATATCACTAATAAAACAAAAAAAGAGGTTTGTTTATTGGGGGTCAGAGGATTTAACAGCAGTAATAATATTTAATACTTTTTAGATGAATTCTGCAGATGAATCCCTGGTTGAGCCGATCAGAACAACTTCTGGTGATGTTTGGTCCAAACTCTTCGTGTTCCTGCCCTCATCTGCTGGAAGCAGGAGAGCGAGGTCCAGATGGAGCCGCCGGTCCAGATGGAGAACTTCCTGTCTGAGACGACCTGGAGAACCTGAACCTCTGCTGATCCACAGCATGCAGATGAAAACGTTGTATCAGTTTGGATCCAGACCGGGGACATGGTGGTTCCTCCAGACAGAACCGTGTTGGAGTCCAGGGCCCTGTGGAGGTCCAGGTCCCACCTTATGACGCTGCTGTAGGGGGTCAGGTGAATCACATTCAGACAGACACGTCTTACCTGCAGCAGATGAGATGTTGGTCTGAGTGTTTCCTGTCTTTAAATGACCTGGTGACCTTCAGCTGGTGACCTGGTGACCTTCAGCTGGTGACCT
>NW_015112784.1:14546-19189 GCF_001443285.1 Poecilia latipinna | reverse complement strand
ACTAAACCAAATAAGAGTACAAGAACATATAAAACAGTATAACAAATAGTTGATAATAATACAATTTACCTAACACTAAATAAATAGTTAGAATACAAATCAGCCTAAAATCCTTTCTCTAATTACAGCATAATGGACACGTTCATATTTCAGAAAATGAAAACAAAGATCAATAAATAAAACCATCCAGAACTGGAAAATAATGAGAAAATCTAATAAAATAAAAATATGACAAACTATTGATTAGATCTAAACAGATCAAATAAAATCATAAAAACTTCAGGAAAATAATTTTTCTCACACTCTGAGCTGCACTCATTTTTCCAGCAATATTTAATCTACTATGACTTTTGAACTAATAAAATAAAGGTTGATGAGATTTTACAACCAATACAGATTTATTATTTTAACTTTACCCCAGCTGGCAGGAAGCTCATCAAACAGACTCTCCCTTTATGTCCTCCAGCACAGATAAGCATGAACAGGTGAGCAGCTGCAGCAGCAGCTCACCTGTTTCTCTGCAGTAAGTCTGTTCACTCCGTCACGCCCCCTGGTGGCCAGTTTGCATGATACTAGAAATGTTTTCAGGTCAAAGTCCTGCAGGAAGCAGCGAGTTTCTTTCTCTGCTTTAGTTAATAATCACTTTGTCTCACTGAACTCCACAGCAAAAAGAGTTTATTAAGAATGACTCAGCATATTTCAATAACGATCCTTTTATGAATTCAAATGATTTTACTGTAGTTTTAATGGGCTCTGGATGCAGTTACAAACGCTGAACAGCAGGGGGCGGCTGCTCTCACAGCCTGAGTCCATATGACTTAAAAACTGAACAAAGTTCATTTGTTCATTTGTTATCGGTTCACCTACAGGAAGGTAAGGCAGGAAGCTCACCTGGAGCAGGTCAGAATGTGTCTGTTTTTGTTTTTCTGTGTTTCAATAGAGAAAATGAAGAATAATTTAATAGAGACTCTTAATTAAATACATGTTAGTTTAGGTTTATTAGTCATTTCTGTTTACCTGAAGTTTTTAACACTGTGATATGAGGAGAAATGATTTTTGCTCTGGCTGATGAACTCAGATGGATTCTGGTTCTGACCCACTGATTCTGAGGACTGGACCCAGCAGAACCATAATCTGACCCCAGTACAGATTATGGGCAGAATTTCCTCATTAACTAATTTTTTTAACAACTTAATTTAAAAACTGAACTAATCTTGTTTTAACTCCATCTTGACTAAAGCTGGTCTTTATAACTGGGCTTGGTACCATTGGACCGGAGCTCGATGATCCATTTCATCATAAAACAACTCAGTTACATTTAACTGGGTAGCATTTTGAGGGAAAGTTTACAGAACAGTTTTAACATCATGATGAAGTGTTGCTGCTCTTACTGGAGCAAAATGTCTGGATTTTCTACATTAAATGTGATTAAATTCATTTAATGAAGAACAAACTGACAGAAACACCTAGAAATGTGTTAAAGTGAGGCATCTTGTTCATACACCAGCTTTGTTGTTCCAATGTTATTTTCTGCACATATATTTAGCTTTAATAATGTTGCAGTAGATGAACTCTGACCTGATTAGTTTTGTGTGTTTTATCATCACCTCTCACTGTAGAACCATCTGACTGTTTATGTGGGATTTTCTTCTCCATTGTTTTCCTGTTTGCTGCTCGTCTTTTCAGTGACTATTGATGCTTCATTTCTACTTTTTCATGGTTTTTAAAACAGTTTTATACCTTTATGTATCAGTTTAGAGTCGATGATCCACAGGAGTCCAGATGTTTCCTTTATGTTCTACATATCAGATTAATTAAATCTTTTAAACATGTGACAGAATGTCAAGGTTCAAATTTCTCATTAACTTATGAAGGAAACTAAAAGCAGCATTAATCTGAATGTTTTGTTTCAGAAATGGAGAAACAAGTCGCTCCTGTCGTCATTGACAACGGCTCCGGTTTTATCAAAGCTGGTTTTTCTGGACCCGATGGTCCCTGCGCCGTTTTCCCATCAGTGGTCGGTCGTCCCAGGCAGGTCAGAGGTCAACTGTGCGTCTCAGGGCTGGAGGAGAGGCGGTGGGTAGATGACGTGTCTGTCTGCAGGACGCGGCTGGAGGACAGAAGGACAGATTCATAGGAGCCGAAGCTCTGAGTCACAGAGACCTGCTGACCCTGAAGAATCCCATCGAACGCGGCGTCATCGTGGACTGGGACGACATGGAGACGGTGAGGAGAGGAACCGGTTCCATTCCGACTGATCCAGGATCGGTTCTGACACTGACATCATTTCTACTGACTTATCATGTGAACAAGATTATTTACTCATGATTTTAATTCCATTTCTTATTCAAAGGAAACAACACAGCTGTGAAATCATTAGCAGATGAAGGTTTTCTCTCCTCTGCAGCAGAAACTCTGAGTTTCTCTCTGTTGTGTCTGCAGATCTGGCATCACGTCTACAAAGAGCTTCATGCTGACCCAGTGGACCATCCGGTCCTGCTGACCGAGGTGCCGCTCAGCCCCAAACCGAACAAGGAGAAGACGACCCAGGTGAGTCCGGTCTGACGGTTCAGCCCCAGTTCAGGTCCAGAGCTCCTCCTAACATCTCTGGTCTGGTCAGGTGATGTTCGAGGCCTTCAGCCCTCCTGCCCTGTACCTGGCCATGCAGCCGGTCCTGTCCATGTACTCCTCTGGCCGGACCACAGGTGGATGAACTCTGCTGCTTTAAGTTCATGTTTCTCCAGGTTTCTGATCATGTTTCATCCTGAAGGGATGGTGATGGAGTCCGGTGACGGCTGCAGTCATGTCGTCCCGGTGTATGAAGGCTACGCTCTGCCTCAGGCCGTCCTGCGCCTGAACCTGGGCGGAGCCGACCTGACCGATTACCTGCTGAAGCTCCTGGACAGCAGAGGACTCAGCTTCAGCGCCGCCGGTTTGTTGAACCTTCAGCTGATCTCCTGACCGGACAGCAGGATGTTCATGGGTCTCCGTAACGTTTCAGGTCAGCGTGAGATCGTCACCGACATGAAGGAGAAGCTCTGCTTCGTGGCTCAGTACTTCGACCAGCAGGTGAAGACGGCGGCTTCTTCCTCCACCCTGGACAAAACCTACCAGCTTCCAGATGGACGAGAAGTTTCCATCGGCGAAGAGCGGATCCGCTGCCCAGAGGCGCTGTTCAAGCCCGAACTCATCGGTTTGTACCAGATCAACTGTGAACCAAACAAGACCTGCAGAAACCTGGCAGAGGAGACAGAAAACAGAGTGAAAGAATCCAGACGGTTTTTAACCAGAGATCTGTTTTCTCTCCTCGTTTCCTTCTCCTCCTTCAGTCTCTCCAAACTGTGAATGTTTTTAGTTTCTCCTGGTTGACTGAAGTCTGTGTGTTTTTAGACATGGATTCCTCTGGAGTTCATCAAACCGTCCACAGCAGCATCATGAAATGTGAGCTGGATGTTCGTAAAAACCTTTTCTCCACCATCCTGCTGTCTGGAGGCTCCACCTTGTTCCCTGGATTCTCTGATCGCATGAAGAAGGAAATCTCTCGGCTCGCCCCGCCTGGCGTGAACGTCCAGGTACGGGTCGTTCATTTTCCTCACCAACCACAGATCAGATACTTTAACTAGGCCGTTGTTTCCTCATGTCTCCAGATCATTGCTCCCGATGGGAGGCAGCTCTCCGTCTGGAGCGGCGGCTCCATCCTGGCCTCGCTCTCCTCCTTCCAGGAGATGTGGATCAGCAAACAGGAATACGATGAATCCGGTCCGGGAATCGTTCACCGTAAATGTTTCTAACCTTCTCCTCCATCTGGTTGATGATCTCACCACCTGCTCCGTCCGTCTGAAAGGATCTGGACAGAAACAAGTTCAACAAAATCACTGGGTTAAACATTTAATTAAAGTTTTTAAACTGCAGAGATTTTTCCAAATCCATCTGCAGGAGCCACTAGAGGGCGCTGTGGGCTGATTGGGTTGGTCTCACTTTATTCATGATTCAAAACCATCTTCATATAGACTGAGGGTCAATGAGTTTACCTGATATTAAATATAAAATGATATCACTGTTAAAAATCTGACTTCATAATAAAATAAAATGTTTTATTAGGAATGGATGTATGACTGATGTTTATTTAGCAGCTTTTCATCAACTTCCTGAGCTGTTTAGAGTCTTAAAAGGTTTGACAGAAAAATTTTAACCTGAATTAATAGAAAAACAATTAATTTCTTACTAAAATGTCATTTTTGGGGGGATTTATCCTCAATTATTAACCAAAATTAAAAATTTTGTTTCTAATTTCTGAAATTTTCACAGTTATTTATCATAACTCTGGAGAAACTTTTATTGTTTATCCACAGATCCAAACTTTTAATATTGCAAAATCTTCAATTGTAAAAAAAATAAAGATAATTTTGAGCCATAAAACCTTTTATCTATATCTTTTATTGGTTTAGTTTAACTTTATTTCTGACATATGTTTGTAAATTCAACTCCTGGAAGTGAATACACTGAATTTAATAAACCCAAATTCTTCATTATCACATACATCGTGTTTATAAAACATTTTGTTTTATGAATCTAACTGCAGCAGCTCTTGTTTCAGCTTCATTTGTATCAGGAGGCCCTCCAGGCAGCTCCAGGCCTGGAGG
>NW_015112784.1:8509-10372 GCF_001443285.1 Poecilia latipinna | reverse complement strand
CTTCAGTTTCACCAGCTTTATTTTCTCCACGCTGTGTGTATTTTCTTTTTTTTTATTTCTTCTCAGAAGCAGCCGGGCACAGACACAGAAAACCGTTTCAATGTTTCTTCTTCCTCAGGCTACAACGTTATAACTGGTCAACTGACACACATCCGCTACCCAACCAATCAGTGACGAAGCTCAGATTCTGTAATGCTTCTGCGGCTGAACATAAACAACTGGGCAAATAAAATATATTAAATAAATGAATAGAGTGTTTTATCAATAAATTTTAAAAAAATAGTAACAATTTAAATAAAATACTTCAAGGATGCAACACCCTCCCCCACAAAAACATACTGCAAATAAATGTTGCCTAACAACATTTTAAAATGTTCAATATAGAACAATATTCACAAGAACTAGGATTAAAGGTAAGTTAACAGGGAAGTATTTGAACAAATGCTACAGTATAGCAAGGTTTGTTTGTGTCATCTTCATTAATGGATGTCATCTTGCTTCTTATCTTCTAGAAGACTGATATGGCATGTGTAAATACAAAACTGTCTACAGTCCTTTAATACTGAAGGGTGAATAGTCCATGTATTGGTGGGCCCCCAAATCTTTATCAAGGGACAAGGAAATTACCCAAAACACCCAGATTTGTGTTGTCATACATTTCAATAATATGCAATCAAATTTATTTTTGTAAACTAACTTTTGTTCTCATATAATTACTCTCTAGTGTTTATTCATGTCTGAGCAAACAACTAAACTGTCAATAAACATAAATCTGTTCTCAACACTGAGAACTGTTATAATTTAACAACAAGGCAACAATATATATAAAGTTTTGACACAGAAATGTTTTAATGCAGTTTCCCAAACTGTAGGGCGCGCCCCCTAAAGGGGGCGTCGTGCCATTGCAGGGGGGGGGGCGCGAGAAGCAGTATGGATGAAACAAACAAAAACCAACTGCCATGCTGAGCCCTTTAAGGGGCGGAGAATATGTGTGGAAACCACTGGGGGGCTCAGGAGTAAAGTTTTGGAAGCACTGCTTTAATGTTTGTTGATAATAAATTGATCAAAGATAGAAAACTAAATCAACAGAAAAGCTGTTTCCATATAATACCTACAATGTTTTCCAACCTTTCCAGTAGAAGCTGGACTTTTATTGTAATTGTTGTATTTATCACATTGATAATAAATATGAGTTATTAATTATATTATAAATCCAGTCAAAAGATTCTTTATTTCACCATAACTGTGTAAATGAATAAACGTTTGTTACACCATTAATAAAGACACAATGAGTAACATTGATACCAACTTTATTTTAAAAAATCCATGTTTCAAATCAAACACAACCAGAAAATACATCCAGTAAAACTTTTAACATTTTCATATTCCTGATGGTTCATCATTTAACATGAAGACAAAACTTCACCTGTAAAAAAATAATAAAATTAAATACATTTTATCACTGTGTTAAGACCCAAATAATCCCAACTTTATACAAGTCATTCATAATTTCATAACTATATTTTTGATACAACAATTGGAAAATAGTATACAATAAAATAATACAAATAAATTTAGACTTTCATGTCAACATGTTTGTGAATTAATGGCTCCATTTATAAAAGAGAAAATGTAAAACATCCACCACAAAAATTAAAAGACAAAAGAATTCCTGATATATTAAAGAAAATTAAGAAAACAGAAATATTACATCATTATAACTGATGTTTCTGTTAATCAGCTGCTGCCGTAATGTTGGAATATTAATTTACTATTGAATCGGTGATTCTTGAGAATAGGGACAAAACAGGTCCTATGGATAAAGCACAAAATTTGAATAAAATATACACAAAATATAATTTT
>NW_015112784.1:0-4245 GCF_001443285.1 Poecilia latipinna | reverse complement strand
GCAGTAAAATTAATAGAAATATTAATATAACAATGTTTGTTTCTAACTGATGTTTCTGCTGCAGTAATTTGGAATACTAATTTATTATTGAATATTGATTTATAATAAAGAACAATGCTTGAAACAAAGTTCACTTTGATTAAAATAAATGTAAAGATCTAAAGAAACTAAAATAGTTTGATCAACTTTACTGAAACCAAAGATCTTCAGGAAGTTGTGATGCGTCACACTGTGTTGTTTTTCTGACATCTTTTGCTTTTTGTTTTTATTTTAATCACATTTATCATAAACATGTTTCATCTGTTTAGTTGTTTCACTTTAGGTTTTTCTCTGATTTCTTTCTGCTGTTTTTCCTCCATAGATTTTCTTTCCTCTTCATGTTTTTGCAGAAAAGCACAAAACTTTTTCTTGTATTTTTGTTTGAACTCATTAAATTCTTCTGCTTGTTTTCTGGCTTCCTCCTCAAACTTCCTCTTTACTTCCTCCAGTTGTTTCTGATATTTTCCCTCTAGTTCTTTCCTCTCCTTCTCCACTTCTCTCCTCCTCTCCTCATCTTCTCTTCTCTGGTTTTCATATTTCTCTCTCTCTTTCTCATATTTCTCGTGAAGTCTCTTCAGTTCTTCTCGTCTCTCTCCGTCTTCTTGGTGTCGTTTTTCCCACCACTCCTTTCTTTCCGTCTCCCAGGCGTCTCGTTTGTCCTCCATCTTTTTTCTCATCTCTTCCAGTTTTCTGTCGATTGTTTCCTTTTCTTCTGATTCCCGTTTGATCATTTTCTCTAAATCTTGTCGTGCTTCCTCCCACTGATGTTGTTGTCGTTCTTCCTCCTCTTTTCTTTTCTTCTCTTCCTTTTCTCTTTCTCTCTGTTCTCTCTCTTTCTGCTCTCGCTCCTTACTGTTGTTTTCTTCCATCTCTTTAAATTGTTGCTCTCTCTGTTTTCTCTCTTTTTCCATCTCTTCTCTCTGTTCTTCCATTTTTCTTCTCAGTGATTCTGTTTCTTCTTCGTGTTTCTTCTGTAGTTCCTCCCTCAGTCTCTTCATTTCTCCTTCTTTCTCCTCCAGGATCCTCCTCACCTCTCTCTGTATAGCAGCTTCTGCCTCCTGCAGCATCTCGCTGGTGAAACATTTTCCTTTGTTCTTCTCCACCATCTTGTTGATCTTCTGGATCAGTTCATTGGTTTGTGATCGGTTCTGTTTATCATAGTTATTAAAAACATGATATCCTCCTCCACAGTCGTTGATCACCTTCATAAAGGATTCATCACGTCCCTCACTAAGGTATTGTTCTATCGTTTTGTCCTCATACTTCAGTTTGTCTCCTCCAGTGAACAGGATGAGGGTAAAATCTTCAGAGTTTTTACCAAAAATGTTCTTCATTTTTTTTAAAGTTTGTTTCTCCTCCTCTGTGAATCTGCCGACCTGCATCACGAGCAGGAAGACGTGTGGCCCCGGGGCCAGCAGGCTCATGCACTTCAGCAGCTCCTCATCCACCTGGTCGGGGGTCAGCGTGTTGTCAAACAGACCAGGAGTGTCGACCACAACGACAGAACGACCTCCGATCTCAGTCTGAGCTTTCTGACAGTTTCTAGTGACCGACTGCTGAGACGCTTTAGCTTCAAACAGTTTCCTGCCCAGGATGGTGTTTCCTGATGAACTCTTCCCACCGCCGGTTTTCCCGATCAGAACGATCCGGAGACAATCGGATATCGGGATCTGCTCAGGATCTGGGTTAGAAAGAAAGATAATAGAAAATTACTAGACTTAATCCTCACAAGGAATGGATTGAAGAAACAAGTTATGATGAAAACTTCTGATTTGCTCAATCACTCCTGTTGTAGTGAAGATTTTATAGATAATTCTCCCAAACTTATTTAGAAAAGAGGAAATTATTTTTAACTGTCATAAAGCTGATGGTTTTACAGCTCAGTCGTATCCTGAGATCTGCAGTTTCCTGATGTCAGGTAGAGAAAAAATATTTTTTACTGCTTTAAACTTTCTGTCTGTCTCTCAGACAAGATAATGTAACAACGCATTTTAAAAAAAAAAAAAAAAAAACTAAAGTTGACAAATAAATTAAGACAAAATAATATTGGAAATAGGCTTTTTTATAGCAAAAATAATATTAAACGAGAAAAAAAGAAAAGCAGAATTCACTAAACTCATATTGGTAACTGGAATTTTTTTAAAATCCTAATTATGGTAAATGAACATAATATTTACCTGTAACTGGTGTCTTTGACTCAAACTGCTTCAGTTTATTCTGTAGCTGCAGTTTTTCCTCCATTTGGCCCCATAATAATGTTTTAGTTGTGTAACTGAACAGTTTCTCTCTGTTTCTCTCCACCGTCTCCATCAGTCCTCTGATCTGCCGCCTGTCTCTGATGTTCAGAACTAAATATCTTCCTCCACAGATCTGGAGGAGATCCTGGATGTCCTTGTTCTCTATAAAGTTACCAACATCAGGATGTTCAGGATCTGTGGTGAAGAGGATGATGGTGAAGTCATTGACTCTGGAGCTGAATGTGTCCTGGATGGTGTGTAACTCTCCCTTGTCTTCATCAGTGAGGGGACCCACAGGTAGGACCAGGATGAAGGCGTGGACACCCTCAGGGTCACAGAGGGAGACACACCTGAAGGATTCCTCCATCACTTCCTGCTGAGCTTTTCCACCCAAGGCAGGCAGCTCCACCAGAGAAACCTGACGTCCAAACGCCTCTCCCTGCTTTCTGACACGCTGTGAAGGAAGATCCTCATGACCTAGAATGGCTCTGGCTGCTGACGCCTTCAGTGGGTCACTGGGACCAAACAGAACCAGGTTCAGAGCAGCAGGTCTCCGTTCTCCTTTGGGTTTAACTGCAACAAAACAGATACAAATTATTATAAATTAATAAAATCATTATTGAAACAGGAACAGCCTGATGTAGATATTATGAGCATATAACTTTAAATAAATTTGTCTGAACCCTTTTAGACTAAAAACTAAGGAAGTTTAAGCTGAAGACTCTTAGATGAAAATGTTTTTATTGATCATTTGGATGGTTTTTAATGTCATGTTTCCGGTTTTAATCTGGTGAATTTAATAACTAGATCTGAGTCTCCAGGCTCAGATTAGAGCCGACTCTTTTTACAACTGAATTTTTAAGTTTAGGACAGAAAATGGACAAAATGTTTCTTCATCTTTAAGACCAATTATTTCAACTACATTTCAACATATAAAAATTAATTCCTGGAATTAAATAATTTAGATTTAGAAAAGAAATATTTCTAGTCCAGTAGTGATAAATGTATTTTAATTTCTCTAAAAGCGATGAACGTAGAGCTATAGAATCAGATTGAATCCTGTTCTTACCAGCAGGTCTGGATCCTGGTCGTTTCTGAGCCTGATCATCTGACGGTAACTCTTCATGTCTCACATGGTTTTCATTGTTTTCTTTCATAATTTGTCCAAAGCGAATCAGCAGCTGCTCACGTTCAGTTTCCTCCATCTTTAAATATCTGTTTCTACATTTCCTGATCAGATTCTTCAGAGGAGAACCGATCACAGAACCTCTCTGTCTCTGCTTCAGGATCAATACCAATGAATGATCAAATGATCGATCACTGAAGGCTTGAAGGATTCTGTAGATCTTATTTTTCTCTCCTTCAGTGAAACTTTCAGGCTGAATAACCAGCAGGAAGACATGAGGACCAGGATCAGAGAGATCAGAACATTTTCTGATGAAAGCTGTCAGTTCTTTTGCTGTGTGGAACGAAACATCTGGAGTGTTGATCACAGATATTTGTTTCTCTTCCAGTTCAGCAGAAATCTTCTTAAAGGTGTTTGATGATCTGGTGAAACCATCACCTCCCAGTATGAAGTTCCCCACTGAGTTCCTCTCAGACCAGTTTCCTCCCAGTAGAACCAGTCTGAGCTCAGACACTGGAGATGAAATGAAAACAATTAAAATAGTTAAAGACATTTAGATCACAGAGAAAGAAAACTTTCAATTTATTGATCCAATAATAATTTATTACAGTTTCTATAAATTTAAACTTCAGACTTTTAGAAAAAAGATTAAGAGAATTTGATCCAAACTATAATGTTTAAAATACTGGATGTTTTATAAGAATATTATGAAATAAACATAACTGGATCATCTCAACAAAGAGTCTCAGTTATTTTTTTGTGTGATTTCTGTATTTTAATCTTAATAACTTGGATCTTTATTTCCAGTGGTGGGAAGTAGTACTTCGTTACTGTACTTAAGTA
>NW_015112783.1:482279-484866 GCF_001443285.1 Poecilia latipinna | reverse complement strand
CTATGACGTAATCGGCCTTCAAATCCGTCCTTCGAAGGATGCAGACCCTGAATTCGGACACAGCTATGGTGTTGCTCATTCCCCCTTCTTTCTGCTTCCCCTTTACTCGTACTGCAACTTTTAAACCTTTGCGTACAAATACAAAAGGCAACAAGTAGACAATATCAAAAAGAACCTTTCAAGTTGAAGCTACAGATCTGACACGTTTTTAAAATCAAACTTCTCTTCTTTAGTTATGATTTTTTACTCTTATGACATATCCATTGACACACTTCTGTGTTGTTTTTAAACAGAATAAATGAGATGAATGGAAAACACCAAAAAATCAGGTAACCATTTTTCGTTTCATTGAAATGATATATTATTAGACATCATCACAAATAGAGAGATATATGTGAAATAATTTGTTTCCCTCCTGAAATTAAATAACTACATATTTGTTCAGTATTGCACAGTACCAAGTGGAAACTTGGTTTCTAGGGAACAGATATCTATTTTTCAAACATTCTTTTAGACCTAAAGCGTTGATCAGACAGCAAATTTAGAAAAACTATGCAAAATAAGACAACAATGTAGAATTGAGTGCTATTGTACTCATACTTGAATTAAGAGTGTTTGATCATCTTCTGACTTTTTCAAACAAGAAATTAAAAATTTTAAGTTTAAACTAATGCTTAATTGTATGGTGGATCTCTGCACAAATGAAAGGTTATGAAAGCAAGACTCTGGATCAGAAAGTGCAAAATGTGTCACTGCCTCTTATACAGGCCTGGCATGCACACTACATTGTTTCCTCTGTTTACTTGTATTTTAATCTGAATGCCAAGCCACTTCATGACACTTTGAATTGCCTTGTTGCTGAAAATGTGCTATATAAATAAAATTACCTTACCTTACTGTTTTGCGTTAGCTATTGTGTTAGCTAAAACACAATGGGAAACAGATTCAGAAACATTGTCGTGTAAACAGGTTTTACCATGGAAACATGGTTTGGACTATATAATTTTTTTCAAAGAGAAAACAAAGGATATGTATATATGATGTTTCCATCTGCCAAACAGAGCTGTTGTGTTTTGCATTTTATTCTAAAACTATCGCATTTGTGGTATTTTACAGTTTCTTACTGATTTTTACTGTCTTGTAAAACGCAGACTTGATTGTTTCTAGATTAGATTTCTTTTATTTCATGTTTTATGTTGGAGCATTTTTTTTCAAAGCAGCAACATATGTACACAATTGTTGCATTTTAACAACATTGCTTAATCTATGATAAAATTACTTGACATCCATTAGTTACTGTTAGGGTGGTTATTTCTTCATCAATACATTATTTGCTTTTTCCACAGAAATCCTTCCATTAATAAGGAGGCTCTGAGAAAACTTAGAAACAGGTAATACTCATGAAGGGCTGTTTTCAAAACATTCTTTTCACTATCACAAATCATTATTTCAATGAAAATTATTTAAACTGTAAAATATAATGATTATCTTGCAAACCGACACAGAGTTTTAAAATATAGCTTATGAAAACTGTGTGTTTTAGAGAGAATATCTGGACAGTTTTATCCACATTATCAGTCTTTCAAATTATTTATTCTAAGTGACAAAATTTCCAACATAATTTTTGTTCTTGACTAAGCTGAGTAAAAACAATAATTGCATATGATTTTTTTTATATATATATGTTCTTAAAGGCTTAAACAGATTGTGGAAAATCAACAAGAGCAAAATCACCAGTTAAGGTACTGTTTTATGCCAAATTCAATACATTTTGAAAGTTATTCATTTAGAATGTTTAGGAAACTCAATAGGAATAAACCAATTATTTGTTATCTGAGTGAGACTAATAAAGATTAAATCCATAACTCTGTTATTAAACAGTTTTATCTGTTTCTAATCTCACAGATCTTCTTTGGATCAAGAAGAAAAAAGTCTATCATTAATTAAAGAAAGGTACTGCAGATTTACTCCTCTGATATAATAAATTATAAGATTTTGTGTTTGAACTTTACAAATTATCATGACAGATTATCTTCATATTGAGATGAACAATAATTAGTTATTTTTCAACTAAACTAACATTTTGTAATATTTGTCAAAAGTTTCAAACAGATTACAAATCTTCAGAAACAAAAACATACGTCAATAAGGTAAACCTTTTATTTCTTTAGTTGAGTATGACACATCTTGAACCACTGTGTATCTCTGTAGCAAACCAATACAATGTAAACATGCAGTGGGAGATTTTTTTTTTTTTTTTTTCTGTGAATATTTGTAAGTAATGTGTATTTTACTTCAAAGATCTGATCTGCATGAAGAAGAAGAGCGTCTAAGATCAAGGTATGGATTAAAGAATAGATAGAAAATATTATTTTTGATAAAAATTGAAAGCATGTTTCTGTGATTGGAGAAAATTGCCAGTGGATTCAGCTAAACTATTGAATTAATTCTGTAGAATCAGGAATTAGACGGGGAACTTAAACAATACTTTCCACCAGTGTTGTGTTCAAGACCACCTAACCCGAGACCAAGACAAGACCAAGACCAGCGGCCGTGCTACATGATACAATAAAATGTAAAATATGAT
>NW_015112783.1:473954-476249 GCF_001443285.1 Poecilia latipinna | reverse complement strand
CTCACGTTTTTTTTTCCATTTGCATTCTGGGTAAAAATCTATCTACAAATGCGAATATGTCGTCGGCAGTAATCCACAACCGAACTCTTATCTGTGAAAACAATTAACATAAAAGTCTGTTCAGCAACAGCACATAAAATATAAAAGTCTACCAAATTAATTCACATTCTAAACTACATTATTGAACCCATAGGGAAATTAAATAAGTAAATAAATAAGTAATCAAATGTTACAAACAGCTCAGAGTCCTGAAGAACTTACTGTCAGGCATTGTTCTCTGGTGGAGTGGAGCAGCAAGCGGCAGACGGTCCCTGTGGAAACAACAAAGTTGAACTGGGCTTTGCCTCTTATACAGCTCACACTGTTAGGGGTGGGTCACAGTTTAAGGTATAAATAAAACCGCTCTATGAATAAAATTTAAACATTTGTCTGTGGCTTAAATAAATAAAGAAAAAATGGCCGTCCCGTAAAATACGGAATCTTTCCCGTAATTGGCTGTTAAATGTTGCGTCCCGTAGCGGTTCGCTACGGGACGCGATTTGTTCCGTATTTCTATAAATGTCCGATAGACACGCCTATCACACACATATCAACACTAAATGCAACAATAATGACCAAAATTAAACACAGGAAATATTAAGGTCAGTTAAATTCTCGTGGTGGGATGTAAATAAGACCCCCAAGAAAGCTACGGCCTGACGCTGTTGTCACGGTTGCGTAGAAATGGACACTACGCAGCCGCAGAGAGCTGCTATCAACCCGCGTCTTTTTAAAACATCCTGGATGCGATTCTCCACCGTCCTTAGAAGCAAAACCTCTCGTAGAGACACAGACATGAGAAGGAAGACTCAAATCCCAGGCTGAATAATGTTAGTGAGGATGAAACAAGACAATTTAAAAAAATGTATCCATCGTGGCACAGTGTGCTACCAGACAGAATGGATCAGGAGAGGAACTGCAGACCCGTCAGAACCTAAAGAATCATAAATCAGCATCTCTTCATCCCTCAATTATGTACTGAGGTTGATATGGTGCAGAACATTTTGCTATGATTAAGCTTCTTATTGTGCTTTTAGTCAATTATATAGGTTTGATTATTTGCTAATTTAATGTATAATATCAGTCAAAATAAAATAAAGTGGTCATTTAAAGAACAAATCATTAACAGATTAACAGTAAATAATAATGACATATTTTGAATATTAAATCAGGTGTTATGATCAGTTACTTAGTACTTAAGGTATGCTACTCTGATTGGAGTACAATTTTTTAATACTCTAACCCAGTGGTTCTTAACCTTTTTTGAGGTACCGAACCCCCCAGTGTCATATGTGCATTCATTGAACCCTTCTGATAAATACAATGTCGCCTGCGCTGCTGGAAACTGTTCAGCGGGGTGTGGGGGAAGAGAGTTGCGTGCTCTTCCGCAGCACTGATTGGCTGAGCAATGTAACGTGATCCTCTGATCCTCTGCAGCGGGGCGTCATCANGAATGATTACGTTTATTGTTGGATATTTAATCGTATCCCATACTTAATGTTTAAACATTAATCTTCATTCTTAGCAGTCCAAATAAACTTAGATGAGTAACAAGAAAATATTCTCTCCGTAGTTGAGCTACATGCTATTTTACTACATATTCAAATAAACTTTTGATACTAAATTGGAAATATTTACCAAAGCTTTCAAAAAAACCTCCTAATATACATAAAGTGTCATAATGCACAACAGGTACACATTTTTAAAGTAATTAGATCAGTTGCCACTAGGTGACCTTAAATTTAAAAATGTATTTCCTCAGAAATAGCCATCCATTAGCAATTCATTTTCATTTTTCCTCTTAGCATAGTATTAAATTGGGAAGCTAACCATTCTTTAAACAAGAACGTTTTGAGGTTGCTACAAAATCCTAAGACCATTGTTTCTAACATTATTTTATTGTTCTGTTTTTTTCAGCAACGTGAACAACTCAACAGTTTTCCAGACTGTGACGAGGCCAGTGACATGGCTGTTCAGCTGTTTCACTAATTACTGGAATGGGACTGGAAACCAGAACCCCAGGTAATGCATGCTGGCACATGTTGCATCTAATAACTATTTATTTGTCTCTTTTTCTTTTTATTGTTTTTTTTTTTGCTTCTTTGTTTGTTTTTTCAGTTAATGGCTGGCATAAATACAGTAGATGCAATTGCTTTTTCTCTTTTTTCAAGCATGTTTTAGAACAGGGGTCCCCAAGCTATGGCCCCGCGGGCTGGATCCGGCCCGCCTCCTCATTTGGTCTGGCCCCCTGAACAA
>NW_015112783.1:466369-469113 GCF_001443285.1 Poecilia latipinna | reverse complement strand
GGCAGAGGCTCCGCCGAACCCCTGAGACCGACTCACCGAACCCCTGGTGTTCGATCGAACCCAGGTTACGAACCACTGCTCTAACCGACTTCTATGCATGAATGATTGTTCTATGGATCACTTTTTAAAAACAGAAAAAACCGCCATAAAATAATGTCTATTCTGCAGCGGACATCCCACCACGAGTGGAAAGCGACATGCGCCATGGTGGGCGTCCCTTATTTTCATTCCTGAAAGGTGGCAACCCTATTTGTACCACTCAGCCAGATGGCTGACCTCTTTGTGTAGGCCATTTCTTCCCTGTTGCAGATATTACCTACTCCAGTCCAATCATACAAAAACCTAAGGAAGGGGTTGGAGTTGTGTTTTGGAGTGCAGGTGTGGGTAAAGAGAAAGTGGGTGAGCACACATCCTTGGGAGGTCCCTGTATCGGGACGAACATGCTGGACCTTCTACTATGTAACTGAACTGCCTGAAGTCTCCCAGCCAGAAGACTAGTACAAAGTTGCACAATGAGGTAATAATGATGCCAAAGTGGACAAATCCTAGCTTGTCCATTTTGCCAATGGGCTACTACGAGACGTTTTGTGTCAAACGCAGAGCTAAAGTCTATAAGTAGCTTTCTAACACAGGACTCCTTGTCGAACAGGTGTGTGAGAACTGAATGCAGACCGGAGCAGATAGGACAAACTCAGGGTTTGCTCAAATAATCCTGCTACTGAGAAGGGTTGACTCATGGAGTAAGTTTCGGTTGCAAGTTCACTCAGGATAACCACTACCTGACTTTCTGAAACCTGATGGGCGTGATTCATGGTGTCTATAGAGATCCTGCAGCAGAGTTTGTTTAGAACACAGGTCTTAAACTGCAATCCTTGAGGGCCAGAGTCCTGCAACTTTCGTTCTGTGTCCTTTCTCATTCACACTGACAGCATGCAGTCCATCTCTACAGAGCTATGCTAATTAGCGATTGAGAGCCGGGGGTGCTGAAGCAGAGAAACTTCTAAAGTTGCAGGACATCTGCCTTAGCCTTTAACATGTGATGTTTTATAACTCTGCCTCAAAGTGGTAGGCGGGTCTGAGTCTGGACAGTAACCTGACCTCATCTCCTTTCGCTTAGACCTTGATTATCCCTTTCCAAAGGACGAAGGCTACTCTGTTGTACAACACAATTGTGCTGCATTTACGGTTATGCAAATTAGATTTTTCCCTTGTTTTCTTGTTCAGTTAGTTAATTTGTTTTGAAGTTACTTTAAATAAATAAAAAATAATAAATATATTATTGTATGGAAAATATTATATTGTATTTAAGTATATTTTAAATATTCAGTATTTTTCCAAAATACATTTCTGGTATATTATCAACTGGATATACTTATCAGGATTATATAAAAATGTAAATAAAACCATGCTTCTAATACTCTTTAAAAATTTATTTTGGAACACGTTCTTATAGTACAGTGAACCCCCGTTTTTCGCAAGGGTTTCTTTCTGAAAAGAACCCGTGATAGGCGAAATCCGTGAAGTAGTTACCTTAATTTTTTACAATTATACAGGATAATTAAATACTCTTCATTGAAACCAAAGAACAGAACCCGTTTTCAGGTCAGTGGATGTGCGTGTGCATCAATCGGGCCTTTAATGTGATCCGGAGTCGTCTCATTAAAGTGTCTCCTTCAACCTGCCGGCAAGATTCGCCAGCTGTATCTACAGCAGAGCGCTGGGTCTCGTCAAGCGAGCCTCCGGTTGGGTTTTGTGCTGCCTCTGGCCACAGTTTTTTCCAGCAGCCATTCAAAGTTTTCATCTCCTGAATGGCCAACCTGTATTACTTATATTTAAATACCGTAATGTTATTGGCACACAGGTAGAGAAGAAGCGCAGAGACTGTTTGGCCAATCAGGACGCAGAACACAACGCACTGTGAAAAAAACTGCACAAAAAAATATGCGTAGCAGCGAGACCGCGACAGGTGAACCGCGTTATAGCAAGGGTTCACTCTATATATTTTTATCAATTATAGTTTATATATTATAATTTATAGTTCACCGCAGTGACGTGCGGTGAACTATAAACCTCACTGTTCCACCACTTCCCACAGATTGAGATCTGGTGACTGTGGAGGCCATTCGAGTCCAGTGAACTCATTGTTGTGTTCAAGAAACTAGTCTGAGATGATTCTCGCTTTATGACGTAGCGTGTTATCCTGCTGGAAGTAGCCATCAGAAAATGGGTATACTGTGGTCATCAGGATGTTGCTGACCATCCTGACATGATCAGCAACAATACTCAGGTAGGCTGTGGCGTTGACACGATGCTCAATTGGTTCTAATGGGCCCAAAGTGGGCCAGGAAAATATCCCCCACACCATTGCACCACCACCACCAGCCTGAACCGTTGATACAAGACAGGTTGGATCTATGCTTTCATGTTGTTGATGCCAAATTCTGACCCTACCATCCGAATGTCGCACCAGAAATTTAGACTCATCAGACCAGGCAACATTTTTCCAATCTTCTATCGTCCAATTTTCGTGAGCCTATGCGAACTGTAGCCTCATTTTCTTGTTTTTAGCTGACAGAGACACCCAGTATGGACTTCTGCTGCTGTAGCTCATCCGCTTCAAGGTTTGATATGTTGTGCGTTCAGAGTTGTTCTTCTGAATACCTCGGTTGTAATGAGTGGTTATTTGAGTTACTGTTGCTGTTCTATCAGCTTGAACCAGTTTGGCCATTCTCCTTTGATCTCTG
>NW_015112783.1:460456-462926 GCF_001443285.1 Poecilia latipinna | reverse complement strand
CCCCCCCCCCGTCGTATGTTGGGGGTGGATGGTGGTGAAGAGAAACGCAGGGCCCAGGTTATGGATGAAATAATGAATTTAATGAAAGGTGTAGCTCAGTACAGTCCAAATCTCAGGCAGCACGGATAAGCAGGAACACAGAGGCTCAACACCGGTAGCGACTGAATCAACAACGACTGACACGTATGAGTTTTCGCTGTCACAGGACTTAACAGTTCTACTGTGACGACTAACACAAAGACTGATTAGACGGGCTGATCCCGACACAGGACAACAACGATGCTAGACGAGGACCCGACAACAGACAAAGACAACAGGTGGGGTTAAATACACAGGGAAGGTAATCAGGGAACTGGATACAGCTGGGAGCAATCAACAGGGAAGACAGACTCACAGGGGAAACTGAACTAAAGCACAGAAAAACCTAAAAAATAACTACACAGAAAACACAGATCATAAATAAAAAAAATAATAATAATTGAAGAAACGTTTGCATTTAAATAATATCAATATGAAAAGGCAAAAGAAACAAAGAATGAACTGAATCTGCCATTTATCTCAGAAAAAAATAAGAATAAATTTTAGGTCCCCCCCCTACCATTATTAGAACAACGGTTCAGTCCAACTTGAAGGAAGAGCAACAACAGCTCTGAATGGCACAGGCTGGTCAGAGCCACTGAAGAGAGGAGCTAACTGTTAGCTGTAGCTCTGCAGCACAAATAAAAACCCTCAAGTAAGTAAATATTTAAAAGAAACACCTTTTATTTACTTTCACTGCTCAATAAGAAAAAAACACATTAAAAATAAAGATCAGACTGCAGTTTATTTTCTTACTTTGGCTAAGTCATGATGAGCTGCCTCATTAGCAAAACTGTGTTAAGTAAATAAATTTATAATAAGCTAGTTTTAAAACTTAACATGTCTTGATTGAAATAGCG
Source organism: Poecilia latipinna (assembly GCF_001443285.1). Classification (NCBI taxonomy): domain Eukaryota; kingdom Metazoa; phylum Chordata; class Actinopteri; order Cyprinodontiformes; family Poeciliidae; genus Poecilia; species Poecilia latipinna. The sequence continues at coordinate 461,988 of NW_015112783.1, read as the reverse complement.
TAATTATAGGTTTTAGATTAATAACTTATTCTGCCCTATTGACCTTTATGTTACCTGTAGTTACAGCAGATTGTTTGCTAAGATCTTTTGAACTCCCCTTTGTCTGTGTGGGAAACAATCAGGAGAAGTTCCAGCTTTCACACTGATCTGTGAAAAGCCACAAAACAGCAGGAGTTCAGGAGAAGCTCTGCTTCCACTTTGTTTAGATAATGGTGACAACTGGTGTTTGATCTTGGAAACAAATTGCAGGGAGTTTCTAACTTTAAAGAAGGTCAGAGACATTTCCTTGTTGGATGAGCAAAGATATGCCTTATTTGAATAAATTAAAGACAAGAATACACCTTTACTATAAAACTTTCTACACAGGAGTAACAAATCAGATTTGCTCTTGCAATTCTCCAAAGACGTCTTTGCTTTTCTTTCTTTCTTCTTCTTTTCCATTTGTCTCAGGTAAATGAATGTATGTTTTAGTGTGTTTGAAGTGTCTGTGTTGTCAATGTGATTGTATACTTTTAAATGTTAGAATAAACTCTGAAAATGTATGCTGTGGAGCGTTGACTGTCATCTATGTGTGGCTTTTATTTCCATTCATGAATTCGTTGAATCTGGGAGCACAAGAGAATATAACGAGCCAGAAGTTAATGATTTTATTCTTTTAACAACTGCCACACTGCTTTCATAGACTTAAGCTGTTTTGTCAAAGGTAGCAAACATCTCATTCATATTTAACTCTTTAAGTTTTAGTTAATTAGAAGAGTTTGAAATGGGAGGGAGGGGCTGAGGAGTGGACCAGCTCAGAGTGTGGGAGCTGAGAACAGATAGAAAAACAGAAAGCTGCCTTTATTTCTCTTCAAAGCCACAAAATAAAATCTGAATATTTTTCTATATAAACCTGGTGCTTTAAATGTAATACCCCCCAGATATTAATTTCTATCTACATGTTGGTTCTCCGTTACCCAGGACATGGCAAAACTAAAAAAAGGTTTAAAAATAAAGCAACTTAACAAGTTATAATTTAAATAGGCCACAACTTGTATTGGGAGCCATTTCAATAAATCAATGTTTACGAGGAATTTTATTAAGAGTAGTTACTCGTTAAAGCTTTTTTATTTAGAACCTCAAAATTTTGTAAAGGTGTAGCAGAGATTAGATCAGTGAGACTGAAGAAAACTTGTATAGAAGCAACATCTGAGTTTTAGTTTTATTTATCAATAGGTTGCTTACTGTGAAAAACACGCTTGATGTGCATTACTAGTCATTTTAGGTCCTGCAGCTTGAATGTGGTTTAAAATCTCTTTAACCCACATTTTACGTTACACTTCACTGTAACTTTGCCGACCCCCCTAAAATTGGTCTTACGAAATTTTACTGTTTATGGTCCTCCCCAATCATGAGATGGAATCTATGCCCTTGCCTGAATATACCCAATTTGGGTTGTCTTGGCTCTTTTAACGCAGCCTGTGGGGTTTTCCCTGACTAGGAACAAGAATACAACCTGCTGAATGTAACAGGTAGCCAATCAGAAAGCGCGG
>NW_015112783.1:455217-456111 GCF_001443285.1 Poecilia latipinna | reverse complement strand
AAATTTTAACTCACGATAATGACTAATGGGAGCCCGGTTAAAGGATTTTCAAAATAAAAGATCCCCCAGACTCAAATAATACATAAAACGTAAATATTTAATTATTCATTGCGCGTACCGGGGTTTGGGGACCACTGACTTAAATCACCTTTCTTCCCTCGGTTTAAACTGCAGCAGATTGCCTTGGCTATGCCAAATGCATTGAGTTGCTGGCACTACATCTTTACAAATATTACCAATAAACTTTCTCATATTAATCGTAGCACATGATGGTAGATATTTACAAATATAAAATTAAGTTTATTTTGGGATTTATAAACATACACTATATATTAGAGGTGGCTAATCGATCAGCCACCGATCATAATCATCCGATTTCCATGAAAAATTGGCCGATTTTACATATACAATCAGTGTATTGACGACAGTGATTGTCGATCACTGTCTTGTTGCCAATCACCTGTATGTCACGTCACAGCCTGCCTGTGCAGTTTATCTCCTCTTTCCTTCACACTGTGCAAGCGCGCAGCAGCAAATTCTAAGCGATGTGGTGAGGAATTTCAACCATCTGAGAGTGAACGGGGAAGTTTGTGTGTTGCTACGGAAAAATACCGTGGGGGTGAAGCACGTCAAAATGCAACAACACAAGAAATATAATGTGACATTTATAAAACAAACACTTCACGGAGTATGACTATATCGATGCTCACTGCATAAAAAAAAGACATCAAGAGCGGCCAACTAGCAGGTAAAGCAGTGCCAACTACCAACACTCTCCCAGATGAGTCAGAAATCTAAACAAGTAACCTGAAAACAGTGTTGTAGTACTCGAGATCGGTCTTGGACTCGAGACCATTTTTTGATGGTCTTGGTCTCGTCTCGGACTCGACGGCA
>NW_015112783.1:446052-449803 GCF_001443285.1 Poecilia latipinna | reverse complement strand
TCATATGGTACTGACAGCGTATACATGTCTGAGCTAAGCATATGACTATCTGACAACGTATGCTGATCTAACAGAACACCGTTGTTCTATCAGATTACCGTACGCTGTCAGAATAGCAAACATGCAGTGAGTACCATGCCTGCGCATGCGCATTAAGAAGTCCGACCGTCAGAGGAGTTGTCAGTTCACCATAAGCAGCAAGTTATGACGAAAATAAGTCATTAAATTGTTTTTAATGATAACTATATAGATATACGTGTGTTGTCATGGTTTCAAAGTGTATTTAAAGCAGAGTCTAGCTGCAGCTGCAGTCAACTACAACACACGCCTGTGTAAAACTCATTAACCTACTTAACTGCTAAGTCAGGATGCCATACAAGTGTTAATAAAGTGTATTATGATCTGCGTCATGATTCTATGTTGCTAATTAAATAAAATGATATGGTAATGACGTGTCTGACAGATATAGCCGTGAGTTCGTTCTAAGCGTATGACGATCTGACAGCGTATGCTGACCTGACAGAACGCTCTTCTTTGTTCTTGTAATGCTCTGCATACACTGCTGTACCTATCATTATTTTATTTAATTATGTACATTGATATTTAAATTAACAAATAACTAAAACACAAGAACGAAAGAGCATGCAGAGAATGCACATTGCTCTTTGATTGTTTTCGTTCAAAGTGGCAGCTGTATTGGTAGTCTGCCATGGTGTCAGACTACCTGGCTTCATGTAGTGGGAGAGAGAGTGAAAACAGTCACGATGAGTGCCTTGTGCATAGTTACTTATTGCTTGTTGCTCCTTGGTCAGTGTTCTTAGTTCAGCGTTATTTGCTATCTGGGAATTGGCTTAATTGCTATGTTAAATGGTACAGAGAGTGGTGGTTTCTGACATGAGCAATATAAGCAAATGCCCAGGGCGTTATCCTTTTAGGGATGGCACTAGACCACCACGGATTGTAGCACAGAGATGCTACAATCCGTTATAGCTTTTAATATTGGTAAAATTTATCAAGTATTTAATATCTAGTTCGTTTTATGGGAGCATGGATTTTTCAGATCAGTTTAAGAAGCAATTTTGATCATATTTCACATTTTATCATGTCATATAGCGCGGGGCGCTGGTCTTGGTCTTGACTCGGTCTCGACTTTCCTCGGTCTTGGTCTTGACTTGGTGTCAGACCCTAAAAGTCTTGGTCTTGTCTCGATCTCGATACACTCTGGTCTTGGTCTTGTCTTGGTCTCGGGTTAGGTGGTCTTGACCACAACACTGCCTGAAAATAATCTAAGTCAACGAGCTAGCAGTGAAAGATGCTGGTTTTGCTTTCGCTATTGGACTGCAGTGCTGCAATACTGGTACTAATATTTCACAGACATAGCGCCGTTTCTGCTCCACCTGCAGTGAACTTTCACACCGAACATTTACTTAAAGCTGCAGTAGGTAGCTTAAACGAAAAAAAAAAAAAAAAGATTTTACATATGTATTAAAACTTTCACTATGTCCTAACATGACATAGATAATAAATGAAATAATAATCAAAAAATCAATCTCCTCTGTCTCCTCCCTGTGATCTGTAGAATGCCTTCACTCGGTCAGAACCAAACCAATAAGAACCACCATTATTCACCTAGCTTTGCTCTCAGGAAGTTTTGATTCAGTAACTCGGAATTGTTTATTTTGATGCAACCTGCATTTGACTTTGAATGAATGTTTCATTTTTTCTTGACATTATTTGACATAGGCAGTGTTATGAGATTTATTTGACTTAGGTATAATTTGTGGTATTAAGAACCTTGCTGTTAAATAATGTTTTACTGATTGCAGGTTTTTCAGTTGTCCTTTTGACTGTATAGCTGCTGTATTGTGCCTGCAAGTATTTTGAATATTTTATGTCTAAATTAGGTGAATTTATTGCCAGATATATTTTTTTTAATTTTGCCAGATCACATAGTAGCATTTATACCAAAAGTGAAAAATTAACAGCCAATCCAGGTGATTAGCAGAGATCTGCTTCATGGATGACTGGAATTGAAATCGGCAGCAAAAAACCTGATGGGAGCATCCCTACTGTTGGTTAATATATTGCAATATAGGGAAAGTGGCAATCATTTGCATATTTTGCAATATGTTTCTATATAGTACATGAATAATAATATCTTGTATATGTATCATTAACGTATAATTTAATGTATTTACAACATTTAATACAACATATAATGGGAATATTATAATAGAAGAGTTATCGGATATGAAAGAAGGAATACATTTTAGGAGATTCTGATGTCAGATGAACTGAAATCTGATATAAAAAATGGATTCTCAAAGAAACTTCTGAAGTGTATTTTAAGTAATATTTTACCTTTCTGATCCACATGAATAAGTCTTTCCAGACTTCAAATGTTGCTCATCACCCACAGCATTTATTATCTTCCGCTGGGCCTCCTGGTTCTCTCGCTGGCGTAGGGAATCCTCCCGCTGGCGTAGGGAATCCTCCCGCTGGCGTAGGGAATCCTCTCGCTGGTGTAGGGAATCCTCTTGCTGGCGTTTGACCTCCCGCTGGCGTTTGACCTCCCGCTGGTGTTTGACCTCCTGTTGGTATATGACCCCCTGTTGGCGTATGACCTCCTGCTGACTTTGGAGGAGCGCTTCATGGATCTTTCTAAAACTCCTATATGTTTAAAATTTGCAATGGAAAACAGAATTCAGATTGTCAGAGGAAAAACTTGTCTGAATTTATATGAACCGCAATACATAATAAGGTATTTATGCAGTAATCTGTTAATCCTATAATCAGAACAGGTTCAAATTTCTATAGCTCTTTATATGTGTTATAGAGTGTAGGTTTCAGTGTCTAGTAGTAACTCACTCAGATGTAAGTGAAGGTTCACTATTAAAGTCATGGTCGATTTCCTTTGACCTGCTGCTCCTAAAGGACGCATCACTGTGCTCAGATGAAAAACAATCTGATCCTTGAGGGCTCCTAAACATGAAAACATGATATTATTTCCAGCCATATTGTTTTCTTACATAAAATGTTGATGTATTTTTTATTTAACCAGTCAAAACACAATTAGATCAAGACCTCTTTCCCAAGGGAGACAGATGGAAAACAATCACAAAACAAACATAAAAATATAAAGTGCAAACAATTTGACAATCAAATGTGGAACTAATTATTACAGAAAAGATAAATCAGGAATAGTTTAAAATTTAAAACATCAGAGACCTTGTGTATAAAAGAGTGTGCAGTTTTCACACTAATATTTGTTCATATACAAATTTAGAAAAGTGCGGCACACAAAAACATTCGGATGTATAAAGCCATGAGCCCGCATGTAACTGTGTATCTTTCCTTTATACGTCCCAATTTACGGGAAATAGAGCGCAGCTGCTGGTCTGCCTGACGCCACCCATAAATACATATGTAAATTAGTATAAATGCCTGGAAGTCTGCCACCACGTCAAGCAACAACCATGGCAACGTCCTTGTTTATAGCAGTATAAGCATTTCTAATAATAATAAGTATATATTTTATTTAAAAGGTGCTTTTGGGACACATAAGGTCACCTCACAAAAATAAAAACAATGAATTTTAAAGAAAAAAAAAATTCAAATATAAAAACTAAAAATAAAGAGATTGTGCAACTACCTGAACAGCAGAGCATTCAGCCAGGATTTAAAAAAACAGTGTGTCAGAGAGTCCTTTGAGTTGGAATGTGAGAAAGTGTTTCTCAACCTTTTTTGGACC
>NW_015112783.1:441711-442045 GCF_001443285.1 Poecilia latipinna | reverse complement strand
AACATTAAAACCTGCACCCCTTGTAGGACTTCAGTTAAATGTCTCACACCTCAGAGTTTTAGTTAAGATGTCATTTAACAAGGTTGTAGTCTACTTTACACGGACTATTATTTTATTATTAATATTACTGTCACTATTTTAGATGTTTTTATTTTTATGCTCATTTCTGTATGTACCAAAAATAATTTCCCAGACAACAAGAAAGCCATGGGAATAGAAATTATTTTCACAGGTGTCTAAGAAAAATGCAATCAACATTCAAGTTAAAATCAGAGTTAAAAAATCTGATTGCCTGCATAGTAGCAGCAGCCAATCAGAGTGTAAAAATATTATT
>NW_015112783.1:427580-436762 GCF_001443285.1 Poecilia latipinna | reverse complement strand
AAGTTTACCTTTGACCAAACGCCCCCCAAAGGAATCCCAGTGCCCCCCTTTTGTAAAAATTTCCGCGAGCGTCCTCTGAACGTCCCCCTGGGGGGCAGTACCGCCCACGTTGAGAACCGCTAGTCTAATCAAACCTTAAAGTTATATTTGAAATTCCACTCAACACATACTAAATAAAAACATTTCCAACTGACTCAGTCACTACATTTAAATCCAACCCACCTCCTGGCAGCAGAAGGTTGGTCTGCTATAGATTCATCAATAAAATCGTTCATCCTGTCGCTCCAGGCTGTTGCAGTGCTGTAACCAGATTCTGAATCATATTTTGGTTTTGGTGTCGATTTAGATTCTGGTTGTTCCCTATGAATAAAGATAGTTTAGTGATTTTAGTGTTGAGCTCTGACAACACTAACATCCTGGACAGTTAGAGATGTTGATCTGACCTCTGGTTGCTGTAGTTCATATTAGTTAAATGGACTGCAGGCTTTTTCCTCGACCCCCACTCCATGCTGCTCAGTTCACAACAGCTGGCACACAGGTACTATCTTCATCTGAGGAAGAAACATTCATTATCATTTAAATGTTTATTATAATCAATATGAGCATTGGCACTGTGTTAATATCAGCTGATGCTCTGATTGGTTCTTCTCTGCTTCATATTAGTTAAATATTGTCAGAGGCAAAAAAAAAAAAAACTGCTGCAGCTGCACCTCTTCTAATAGTCCACTAGATAGAGCATTTCAGCTAATCTTAAGATCAACCTCAGAAATTAAAAAACAAAATTTAAAAAGCATATATCATAAATTTTGTTCAATAAACGGATTTAACCTTAACCTGTTTAAAAATGTTTCTAAAGCATTTTTAAGATTGTTTAACATTGATTCAAATGAAATCCATAATGGTGTCTGAATACATAAATATATATATTCACAGAATTACAATTTACCAAACTACTTGATGATTCTGATGGCATTTGACTAAATGTAATAATTATTGCTTGTTTCATAACTGATGACTAAATTATATTTTTATTATGTGAAGAACTTTGAACTGCCTTGTTGCTTCCTTATACAGATAAACTGGATTTGACTTAAAATTAATTTATATTTAAAGTATTTGTGAATAAACAGAGTAGTGGAGTTTTTATGCAATTTCTACAGAACAAATATTTACAAAAAACCAAGTGTACATTAAAGAACAGTACATCAAAAACAAAACACAAATATATATTTAAAGGTTAAACTTTATGAGGTAATCAAAGATAATTTTAACAAGATAAAAGGGAGATAAATTGTCTTGGAACACTAATAAAAATAGTACCAAGTAAATGCAGATAGGAAAAAATTTGTACGAAGTAAAAACATGTCATCTGTTTGTGGGATTCATTTAGAAAGTTAAGTTTTGATAGAAAATTAGTTATTGTTAGAAAAATAAATTAGGAAAATAAATTTAAAATTAGAAAAATAAATTAGGAAAATAAATTAAAAATATGCTAGTTTTTAAATTTAACTATATATAGTTGGGGACATAAGTTTGATTATATTAATTTTAGCAACATTTGACCTTGGTGCATGTGAAATATTAGATAGAGCATGAATATTTTGAGTAAATTTTAATTTAGGTAGATTTGGATAATGATTCAATTTAAATAACGACTGATTTTCCTGACATAAAATCACTAACAGGGTTTTGAAAAGGGCCTTCAGTAGATTATGTTTCTCCTATCAGAAGAACTGCTGTGCTAGGCAGTTCATAAAAACAAAAGTAATGGGGAAAAACAGGATGGGAGAGATAACTCTGTATGTTTACTACTAGGTCAAATTCTTTGGTGTTTTCTATGAGGTAAGAAAAACACTAAAATCTTGAGAAAACAAAACTAGTATTTGGGATATTATGGAATCGCTCAGGCAGGAAAACGAGCAAGGTCTAGGTGAAAAATACATCTTTTTCTGGCAACTAGGGTCTTTGTTCAAATGTATAGAAAAGGAGGAACTGGGAGAAGACTCCAGATATAACTGGCATGACAACATCCTGTTTTGAGAGTGAGCTTTGCTCTCTCTTTCTCTTTGGTTTTGAATAGGTCTCCCATCCTATCCAAGTAATTTGAAACTGCTTAGAGGTTTAGAAAGAGAGGACACACCTTCAATGCATATGCTAAAATTAGGAATACACCACTTAACAAAAGTCTCCACTTCATAGCAGCAAGCCAAGTTGCTTCGTTTTGCGGCCGCACGAGCAGTTCCCAAAGGCACCTTTGTTTTTCTCTCATTTTTGTATTTTGTTCATTTTTCTACTTTTCTCAGGTAATTAATGTCTGTTTTATGGTTTGGACTTCTTGATGGTTTGGGTGTGATGCTGATCTGTTTTTCTATGCATTTAATTGTCTGAGTAAAACTCTAGATATGTCTGAAGTTGAATGGTGACTGGTTGTTTTCTGAGTGTTTGTCCACTGTGTACATGCGGAACCCTGGATTTGGGAGACTAGAGGAAAAATAACGAGCAAAGACGTTTAACATTTTATTCCTCTAATTCAACATTATATTACATTTGGAGTCTGCAAATTGTGAATAAAAATGTAAAACTTGAAGTTGAACATGTGTTCCAGTTCACAATTTTATTTAATGAATATGATTGAGTTTAATGAGTAAAATAATTTTAGTGGCACAGAAAAACAGACCCAGTCACTCCATACTTTCTGGATATGTCACAACTAAATAATAAGTGTGAAATAATTTCTATTTTGTTTTGTTTTTTTGTACAATACGTAAAAAGTAGAACCTCTAACAACCAGGCCTTCCACCAGTAACTCTGGATACAACACTTGCATTTCTCTCAAAGAACTGGTGCTTGTTATGTTTCTGTTTGTTTTATTCCCCGCAGTGTGAGCATGGGTAGTTTTTTTTTTTTTTTACAAGTTGAATTAACTCTGTGAATAGCCTGAATGATATTGGTAAATTATTTGGAACAAACAGGAAAACTAAAAAAACCTCATAATTTAACATACTGCCAGTACTCTAGAAAGGATAAATGACGTGGTTACGTCTCTTTCAACCCAATTATTGAAGAAATTACTTTTTAATCTAAACATCACAGTTATTCCATAGAAGATATAATGTGAGGTAAAAAACTGCGGGTAGAAGCTAGCTTCCAAGGTTAAAGGCTTTCTGATTAAATCTGGACGACTGATTGCACTATCCGTGTTGTATAACATTTGTAAAGTATGCCGTGTCGTAATTGGTTCTACATAGTTCAAGTAGTACTTTGAAAAAAAGCTCTGAAGTGAAAACTTTAACAAAACTACTGTTTATATATAAGTGGGCCAATGAATTCACTGATTTTATTTTCAGAGATCGTTAAAATGATCTGCAGTCATATTTTTAATATGAGATTCAGAAAATAAATCAGCTGCTTTTGTTTTTTCAGGTCGGCCCTGATGTTACCTTTTGCGTTCGTTCTTATGTTCCGACCTGAACTGGTACCGTTTTGTTTTCCAAAAAAATTAAACTGGGTCAAAATATATCTGCTGAAATAGGGTGCCAAATACTGATTTAATAGGCAAACGAGAAAAACCCGAATACTTTACCTTCAAATGAAGCTCACTTGGTAAAAACTTATCTGCGTCACAACCAGGGAGAAGCGAAAGTTGAACAGGATCAGTAAACTCTCAAGTGTTCTGTTTATCTGTGACCCATAAATCCGCCCTACCTGGCCGTAATGCGCATGCGCACATCGATGCTACTTCACATATGTGATGTTATAAATACATCCTACCTGTGGAAGTTTCGTATCGTGTTTTATTTCGTCGAACGTCACGGTAAGCTTTATTTAATTTATTTTACACCTGGCTTTCATTAAGCTGCTGTTTAACCTCATGTTTTTAGTTTACATGACAGGGAGCTTGCAAACATATTTATAAATGACTTTAGTTTGCTGTCTGATCAAACTATCACCACTATAAACAAGTCATTGTTTGGCCGTTAATCAGGACAAAATACGTTGCTTTGTGGGCTATTTTGTCCCTGTACTTTAAAATAGTTTAATTACACTCTTTTGTTTTAATTAAACCTTGCTAAATAGATGTTGGTAGATACATGTGGGATTGAAGCTGTAATAGGGATGTAATATTAGTGTATATTAAGCATATTATATCATTTCAGGTGCACAGTGACCTGCGCAGTTCGGTGGACACGTGCTCTGCATTTGATAAAGTCTGACATACATGCTCAAAAGAGTTGCGGTGATCTGTACTTCTAGATGTCTGTGTTTAATTTAGTTGTGATACCATCCATGGAATCACATATTCTCTTACTAAATGAGTAGTCATACAATAAGTGCTGATATGTTGGATTGAGTACATAGATAATTTTCTTAATCCTTAGTTTTCTTAATCCAGAGCAAAATGTGCATTTTCACAGGAATATGCTTTGGCAGTTATCCACCTGTATTAATTTAATATTTAAATCAAATTTCTATAATGTAAAGACTGGCTGTAAAAAGTCACCAACTGCTAACCAATACCAAAGCCATATTTCAGGATTCAGTTGTAACCTCAGCCGTTTGCTCATATCAGGCTTTTTGCTAAACTATGAACACTTCATAATTTTTCCATACTTCAGTTCTCCTAATTATTTATTCGGCTGATAATTAAAAAGATCTATAGACTAACAGCAACATATATTTGTAATCAATTGTAAAGCTAGTTTATGGAAACATTTCATTCTATAATTGTGTTTAAAATGAATCATTTACCTGGAGCTGAGATAAGAGAAAGCTGTTTTGTTCAAACTGAATGAGTCAGCCAGATGACATTCATAATAAAAGCTGATAAACAAGATGTCGCTTCCTGGAAGGGTTGGACTTCCAGTCAGTCCTGTCCAGTAAGAGAATATATAAATACTATCTATCTGAAACACCTTCCTCTGAGTTCCTGATTTTTTTCCTCAACACAACCTGCAGAACCTGTTCCAGCAATGGGGGAATCTTACATTTTAAGTATAGACTTTGGAACAACATACAGTGGATATGCCTTCAGATTGACATTCATAGAAGAAGAAGTAGACCCCCATGTGAAGTTTTGGGGTGAACAAGTTGGACTAGAAACCCCCAAAGACTCCAACCTGCATCTTGTTTGATGAACATCAACAGTTTGTCAGCTTTGGATATGAAGCCAGACAGACTTATTTAAAGAACTCAGGCAAAGAATCCAGAGCAAAGTTCTTTTTTGATCGTTTTAAGATGTTGCTCTATGGCAAAGTGAATAAAAATATTTCAGAAAATATATATTTGAAAGTTCTAAACTAAGATAAACTACAACACAATTTTGACAGTCTATGGGTTATTACATTTATTCATATTTGTTTTGGATTTTTGTAATATTACAGTTTTCTGATGTAGTTTTTTTCAATTTAAATTTCCATTATCGTTGCTAATCAGCGTAGCTCCCCAATTTAGACATAGTGTGCAGGCTCTGAAGTTAAGCAATGATTAATTTGCCTGTTGATATCTTATCTGCTTTATCCGCTTGTTTCTGAGATGTTGGGTAATCTCACTTTGGTTCCACCATTAAACCTTTTTACAATCCTGAGTTTGCCTGTATTTGGCCCTGTTACTCACAGTTTGTGAAGAAATGAATGGACATTTGAACTTATAGCTCATGAAAAGATGGAAACAAACAAGGAGCGTTTTTGACTGCAGATAAATTGGAAGAATTTACTTAAGTTGAAACTTTGATATGAATTAAAGTGAATGCAATTGTCAAAGATTTCCAGAAAGTCACTACAGATCTGACAATAAAAGCAGCCAATGGAAGGGAAATGAAGACTGGTCATTTTTACAGAAGCTTTAAGATTCCTGAAAGAAGATGCTCTGCAGACAATCTAAACAACAAAGAAAGGGAGTTCACAACCTCTGACTTCAGGGAGGTCATTCAGCCAAACAGTTCATGAGAGAAGCTGCAATCTAGGTAAAACCCACAGACTGTTAGATTCCACAGTCATAACGTGTCTTTGTTGTTGCAAAACATACTTATTTTTTTTAATTGCTTGCAGGCAGGAATTGTGACAGAGGGAACTGAAAATATTCTGGTGTTTGCTCAGGAACCAGAAGCAGCTTCAGTTTACTCTAAGAAACTACCATCTGAAGGTTTCAAAGCACAGAATTAGGTTGAAAACAATCTGGACCAGTCTCCAGGAACTCAGTACATCGTTTTTGATTGTGGGTGTATAACATTTTCAATGGTGGCCGTTTTAAACAAATATGAGAATTTTATTAGAATTTTATTAGAATTGAAGTGATAGTGTAATTATTTGCAATAATTTATATTTGCAAGCATCTGTTCTGGAAAAAAGTGACAACATTTTCAGTAGTTAAAATAAACGTAACTTCTTTTGGTAGTTCTTTGGGTCACACTTTTTGGGAAACATTTTGCTTCCATCAAAATAGTTAGCATTTGTTTTGACCATGAAACCAAAATATTCTGCTCATCTTCAACTTCTAGTAGGCTTGGTCCAATAGCAATCTCTCATGAATTATGGGAATTTAATTAATAGTTGGTGTATGAGTACTTTAAAAAAAATTAACAGACTTCTGAATTTACTTTTAGAAGTTGTACGTACCTTTTCCTTTCTGTGTGATCCTTTCATACCCTGTTTGGAGGACACAATGCCATAGAAAAATAATGGTTCAGCATAAACCTTGAACACATTTAGTACTTGCACTTTTTTAAAGGTTTTATTGGCTCTAGTGACCTTTATTTGATAGTTAACTGACAGGAAAGTGGATGATGAGAGATGGGGAAGACATGCAGCAAAGATCACCAGGCCGGGAAATGAGCCTGTGACAGCCACGTTGAGGACTAAGGCCTCCTTATGTGGGTCGTGCTTAACCCCTGCGCCACCACAGTCCTGTTAACTGAATAAGGGAGGGCCACTAGAGCCATTACTTCCACTTTTACACTCCATAAACTAAAGATTTTTAGAACACAGCTGGAGAAACAATGATATCTCTGTCTTATAATTCTAGATCTCAGAGGTGCCAACATCAAGAAATTATGTAGTTAACCCCTCTGAGCTTTTGATCCTTAAAACAGTCTGCAGCCAAGTTTCAGATTAAACAATCAGATATTATTAGGGTTTATTAAGTAAAATAGCAGCAAATTTGCTCATTTCATAAAATAAATTATTACCATCGACCTTCTCTCCTGTGATCTGTTTAAAAACTAGTCTCAGATCAACACAGCCTCTCCAGGAATGTCAGCAGCAGAAAAGCCAAAACAACAACTTTATACCTATCAGGAAAACATAGACTACATTTGCTTTGCATTGTGCAAAAATTATATATGAGTCGATTAAATATTAGATTCTTGCTTAATATGGGGTTGTTGCTGTATTGTAATATAGTGTTTTAAGATCTTGTTCAATATGCCCCTTTTTAACTTTGAGCTGCTATCCCTTCAAAGGTCTTGGCTCTGCCCTGGTGAAATTTACTGAAACATTGTTGATTTGGTTCCCAACACAAACCACTGAGATTCTTATGGAATGACATACAAAATATATTTCCAGTCTAAATCAGAATTTATTATAGGTACTTTATGTGTGTTCATCTTTATTTGACAGAGAGTACGGGGTATCACCATGTTTTGGATAAGATGGTTATACAGCAAACTAAAATATTGAGTCTTCAAGTCACCTGAGGAAAACATTCAGCTACAAAATTAGAAAAGCATAAAAAAATGGCAGTAAATGTATCATAAAAGCGATATACAAAATGAAAACATTTGTAAAAGTTTTCATGTACAGCAGAAAATGAAAAGGAATGTTACATAATTGCAATAACTGACAGTCTATTTAAAACCTCAAGCTTGATAAAAAATATGCCAAAGCTATTTTATACTTCAGTACATTTTTAAATATACTTCAGTGAAGCTGACAACTAATCTAGCATTTTATACAAATTAAAAAATAGCAAATATCTTCTACAATTTCAAGCAATTAATCTGTACAACATCCTCAGTCACTTTGAAAATTCAACGCTTTCTCACTTTAGAAATGTTCGCTCGGTCCTTTTGATACTCAGTGATACTGTGAGGTAGAAGGTCCCATTTGTCGTACGTGGTGGGAGGACTGCACCAATCAGGTTCAAGAGGAGGATCATTCAGAGCCATCAGGCGGCCCAACCAGAAGCACTCATATCTCAAATAATCCACCACATGCTGAAGGGTTTGACATTGGTGTAGTGGTGTGGGGTTCTATGGTGAAGAGGTACAAAAAAACTACATAAACAATAATCACATTATTCCAAATTAACATTACATTTACCAAGAATTACAAGTTGTAGGGGTCCTATTGTATGTTATCCTGAGAATAATTTTAGTCAAACAAACCTTTAAATCCTGTTTCTCACTGTAGATTGCAAGTTGCAGATTCTGAATAGTCAGCTGTCTGTACTCCTTAACCTGGAACAAATGTAATATTTAATTAGTAACAACACAAATGACTTAGATTCAATATTAAAATCTTTGATCCAGTACCTTTGAATTTGCTGTATCACTTTTTGCCATATTCAGTTCAAATACGGCATCTATCTGCTTCACCTTTTTTTCCATTTCAGCTTGTGCGTCGTTAAACGCTTTCTGGTTCCATTCATTTAAATTACAAACAACAACAGAGAGTAAAGATAATATTACTTCAGAAAGAACTTTTATAATAAATAAAAATTAACTACAAATTTATTTGATTTTACAATACCGCCATCAGATCTTTGATTTTAGATGAGTTCTCATTTCCACCCTTTAATTTCAGACTAGCTTTGATTTTTGGCCATTTCCATCTCAGGTCTTCATATAATTCTATTATCCTTGGTTTGCTAACTGGATTGTTAAGGTTGATGGCTTTTCCTGTTTTGATTGAAGAAGCAACATCTCCTGCTGCTCTGTGCATCAGAATAACAACAATCATTAAATTTAAGTACCTGAAACATTAGTCAGTCAGTATGTAACCAAAGGTACAAAAACTATTTACATAGGTACTCTACCTGTCATACAATGATCTCAGCTCTTCATCTTTTTTATGTGCCTCAGTCCTATTAACAAAAACACATAATGTAAATTAAATCATACTGTTTTTTGAAAAATTGTCTTATCTTCTGACAGGTATCTGTTCAACTGTAGTATAAACCTTGTTTTG
>NW_015112783.1:419903-426123 GCF_001443285.1 Poecilia latipinna | reverse complement strand
AAATTTACTGAAACATTGTTGATTTGGTTCCCAACACAAACCACTGAGATTCTTATGGAATGACATACAAAATATATTTCCAGTCTAAATCAGAATTTATTATAGGTACTTTATGTGTGTTCATCTTTATTTGACAGAGAGTACGGGGTATCACCATGTTTTGGATAAGATGGTTATACAGCAAACTAAAATATTGAGTCTTCAAGTCACCTGAGGAAAACATTCAGCTACAAAATTAGAAAAGCATAAAAAAATGGCAGTAAATGTATCATAAAAGCGATATACAAAATGAAAACATTTGTAAAAGTTTTCATGTACAGCAGAAAATGAAAAGGAATGTTACATAATTGCAATAACTGACAGTCTATTTAAAACCTCAAGCTTGATAAAAAATATGCCAAAGCTATTTTATACTTCAGTACATTTTTAAATATACTTCAGTGAAGCTGACAACTAATCTAGCATTTTATACAAATTAAAAAATAGCAAATATCTTCTACAATTTCAAGCAATTAATCTGTACAACATCCTCAGTCACTTTGAAAATTCAACGCTTTCTCACTTTAGAAATGTTCGCTCGGTCCTTTTGATACTCAGTGATACTGTGAGGTAGAAGGTCCCATTTGTCGTACGTGGTGGGAGGACTGCACCAATCAGGTTCAAGAGGAGGATCATTCAGAGCCATCAGGCGGCCCAACCAGAAGCACTCATATCTCAAATAATCCACCACATGCTGAAGGGTTTGACATTGGTGTAGTGGTGTGGGGTTCTATGGTGAAGAGGTACAAAAAAACTACATAAACAATAATCACATTATTCCAAATTAACATTACATTTACCAAGAATTACAAGTTGTAGGGGTCCTATTGTATGTTATCCTGAGAATAATTTTAGTCAAACAAACCTTTAAATCCTGTTTCTCACTGTAGATTGCAAGTTGCAGATTCTGAATAGTCAGCTGTCTGTACTCCTTAACCTGGAACAAATGTAATATTTAATTAGTAACAACACAAATGACTTAGATTCAATATTAAAATCTTTGATCCAGTACCTTTGAATTTGCTGTATCACTTTTTGCCATATTCAGTTCAAATACGGCATCTATCTGCTTCACCTTTTTTTCCATTTCAGCTTGTGCGTCGTTAAACGCTTTCTGGTTCCATTCATTTAAATTACAAACAACAACAGAGAGTAAAGATAATATTACTTCAGAAAGAACTTTTATAATAAATAAAAATTAACTACAAATTTATTTGATTTTACAATACCGCCATCAGATCTTTGATTTTAGATGAGTTCTCATTTCCACCCTTTAATTTCAGACTAGCTTTGATTTTTGGCCATTTCCATCTCAGGTCTTCATATAATTCTATTATCCTTGGTTTGCTAACTGGATTGTTAAGGTTGATGGCTTTTCCTGTTTTGATTGAAGAAGCAACATCTCCTGCTGCTCTGTGCATCAGAATAACAACAATCATTAAATTTAAGTACCTGAAACATTAGTCAGTCAGTATGTAACCAAAGGTACAAAAACTATTTACATAGGTACTCTACCTGTCATACAATGATCTCAGCTCTTCATCTTTTTTATGTGCCTCAGTCCTATTAACAAAAACACATAATGTAAATTAAATCATACTGTTTTTTGAAAAATTGTCTTATCTTCTGACAGGTATCTGTTCAACTGTAGTATAAACCTTGTTTTGAAGTTTTGACTCGTTAGAAGTAACTTTTACAGTCACTTACATTTTTTAAATGTGTGTTGTATATTGAGAAAAAGCCCAAACAGATTTGAGATTTCTAGATCATGTTTATGCCACCAAATCTACAACAAATGATGCCTTGGTAAATATGTCCAAATAATCACCTAAAAATCAGTTTGTTCTCTGTGTATGTTGCAATGCAGAGACATCCAACAGCAATAAAAAAGATCTTCAATATTTTATTTGACAGTTCAAAACTCAGGGTGGTTCTGAACATCCCAACAAATTTATCTCCATCTGAGGGAGAAACATTGTTGAAACTTGAACATAATGAGAGAGTCCAGAAGGACAATGATCACAAAAATACATCAAAACTGTTTTAACAGGTAAAGCAGGCTTCAATTTAGGAGCTTTGCTATAATAAGCCATGTCCCACCATTTGTCATATATGTGGACAAATATAGTATTCCTGTATGGAATAGAGAAGATCTTCAATATACTCAAGGTTGTGCACCCAGTTTGTCATTTGAAATCATGAAAATGTTTATTTCTATTTTTAACTACAAAAAAGCATATAACTAATATAATTTTTTTGTCCGTGCACGTTGGATGGAAAGTATGACAATTCAATTTTGTGTTGTATGAAACAATATGTAGTTAAATTTGTTTTAGTAGAAGATTTCTTCACATAGATTTTATTTATTTTTCTGTTAGTGTAAAAGTTGACTTTAATGAATGAAAGTATAAAAAATGTATACCTTGCTTTTTCAAATTCTTCGTTCACCCTGTGAAAATAGACATTTATTAAAAAAAGGAATAGAATAGAAGAAGATTATTTATTTAATAAATAAAATATATGCAGAATTGAAATAGTGGGGAGGGCTGCACAAGTTTACAGTTTGTTGTCCTGCATGTGTGTTTTCTCACCAACTATTCTGAAATTCTCAGCCTTTCAAATCGCTGTGGTGGACCTTTCGCTACTCTTCCTCAATTAGCATTGCTTTATTTCTCCCATGATCCTGATTCAGTTCAACTTTACCAGTCAGATTTCAGAATCCTTTTTATGCAAACTGTCATGATTTCAGCCCTACCCTGACTGTGCTGATTACTCATTACCCTCACCTGCACTGTGCTGCTCCCTATTTAAACAGCTCCTCGTCACCAGCTCAGTGTGAGATCGTCTGTTGTCACAGTCACAGCTTTCAAGCCTTGTTCCATGTTCATGAGTCTCCTGGTTTTCTGATCCTGTCTGTTTTTTGACCACAGATTTTGGCCTTTTCCCTCTGCTGTAGAAGATTTTTGACCTCCTGTTGCTGAACCCTGCCTGCTTCTGACCCTGCCTCCAGTTTTCTGTCTATTGGATTTACATTGCCTAAGAAGCCCCCGTGCATGACCCTGGATTGTTCAACTACTAAGTCTCTGGTTTGTGGATTTTGTCCCAGTCATCTGGTTGCCCCCTGAGTCCCCACAGCCCATTCACCCTCCCCTCCCCAAGCTGGCTTCCCAACCCCTGTGGATCCCCCATTCCTCAGTCACCAGTGTGACCACACCCTGTGGAGCCCCTTCTTCACCCTTATTTTGTAATAAACTTTTTGTGTATTGATCACTTGTCTTTGCTGCGTTTTGGGTTCTGGCTGATTTTGCTTGTACATTACACAAACTGAAACCAGACACTTACTTACACTTTATATGAAGACACACGTGCATGTTATTTCACACTGTTTGATGTGAAATCAGAATAAACCTTTAGGCCAATTAGGCTCACCATTTTTTTCTTTTTACTAAATGCCAGAAAAATGAGAGACAATTTTTATTACATTCTTCAAGATTAAACAAGACAAAGATAAGTCTTCCTCTCATGCCCCAGGATTTGATCAAATTAATGCTTTGGTAGAAATGTTTTGCTAAACTTATTGGCCTTTTGAGGTTACTGAGCCATTTGAATGAGCTGTGTTAGAGAGGGGGCTCATCTAAACCATTTAGCCTCGGATGTATAATGATGTTACTAGACTCTTAGCAATGAAAGAATGTCCAACTCCACAAAGCATTGTTATACTCTTTTTATATAAGATATAAGGCACTAGAACAACATGTAGAACGTTTGTTAATGTTCACCTACAGTAAACAGTTCATCAGTCAGAGCCTGTCTCTTGGTAGTGGTCTAAGGTGTCTCAAACAAAAATCATTATGGCAATCAATAAATCTCTTAACACCTCCAAAATGTATTTTTGTCAGAAAAATCTAGTGTACAAAACATTTTTATTAAGTCATCTTAGAACTTGTTAAAGACAAGACAGTATTAAGATGTCCATATCTAAAACCATAGAACTGGTTTACTTTCATCTTCCCAAGACTAATAGGAAGGCTGACCCACTTATATTTTTTTCAGCTTCCAACAGATATCGTTGTTTCTATTCATATTCCTGATTTTACTTTAGATTTGTAAATAAAATTACACTGAAAATAAAGTAGGACTTTTCATGCACAGCATTCATTTTAAAAAAAAGTTACTTTACAGATGAAAAACAGGTTGCATGCACCTCACCTTTCTTCAAGTGATTGGAGTTCCTTCTCCGCTTGGCCAATAGATTTACTTTAAAACAAAATTCAGAGAATAAAACAAACATCTCAGTTATTTAGTATATCAAACAAAGTCAGAAGTAATGGCCTCTATAAAACAGTGAATTCCTGATTGTCTCACATTTGTGCAAAAGTCACACACTTAGTGTCAACATCTAGCATGTGGCAAACTTACAGTCTGGTAAAAACTTGTAAGGATTGTTATGTATTTAATTACTTCAGATTCTTCTGTTTGCTGGATGGAGACCCTTCTTTATATTGCCAAAGACATATATGGGGTTAGGATACATGTACATTAGTACAAGTAGAACATCTGGTTTAGCTTGCAGAAAATATGTAATTAAATGGATAAAGATATAAAACTTTAGGCATTTCAGGGGATAAAAAAATCTGAGTAAAACTAAACATCATTACAAAAGAAATTCAGGCAAAAAGAGAGAGAAAGACAGAGAGACAGATATGACAAAGCTTATGGGTCTGGGGGCTGTAAGAGGGACACATATCCAGGCCAACAATATAATAGGACATTACACAACATTTGCAGATACTTTATTATTGAGGGATTACTTTTTTAAAATTTCTACAGGGGAGTTTAATAAAACTATGTTACTCCTTTCAGTGGCCTCTTCCTCAGAGAGGTTGAGTTTGTTAACACTCCTTTCTGGACACAGGATTTAACAAAAATGTAACTCAGACTGGATCTGGTAGACATTCAATACTTTCATCATCTGTCTCTGATGATTTGTAGAATCATCACAGACATCTTTTCAATTAATGTTTTCTGCAATTTATTTATTTGTTAAAATGAGTTTAATTAAACTATTACAATTAATACAATTTAAATAAGCCATGCAGTTACCTTATCTTCTGGAGATCATGTTGAAGGGGTTCAGTCAAGGCAATTCTTTAAAAAGAATCACATGAATATCAAACAGCATTTATTACATTTTATTGTATTCATTAATCAGCGATGTTACTACTATTGAAGAATTTTTAAAATGGCTTTTCAAACTTTGTGTCATGTCTGTCAAGTTTTTAATAACAATCAGCATAATTATGACCTTATCTCCTGGCAGTGACTTTCAGCAGTCAAACAGACTCCTACCCTAAAAAAATGAACGTTAATTGTAATAAATTACATGAGCTATACTCATAAAATATTATTAGGTGGTTAAATTGTAGGTTCTTTTTCATGTAATACATCTCAAAGGTTTAGAGACAAATTGGTCTTTTAGCAACTTGAACAACTGATATCTAATGTAAATTGTCGACATAGAGAATTATTTCAGAAACGTGTTATTCTTAGTATTTTTCTCTTAAGGTGGAGAGATTTTATGTAAAATTGACTTTTTTAAAACTTTACACCATGTTATAATGTTATTCCCATATCCAAAATATACCTTGAGTGTTGCTTTGATTCTTTTGTGCCTGGTTTTTTTTTCAGATTTCTCAATGCTTCTTTTCTCTCCTGCTGACTCAAGCTGTGAAAACAAAAATAGAAAAAAAAGAAAATAGGAACAAACATCATACTATCACTGAATTAATCCAGCAAATATAAATTGACTAATTTTGGTCTCAGGGACATGGAGAATAAGTACTGATGGATTAATTGAGGGTCATAATAATATATGGCTTAAATTGTATCTACCTGTGGTACAAAAGACAAATTATTACCTTCCATCTTTCTGGGGGTGTTGAGGATCTTTCTTCACATCATCAGTCCTTCTAGAGAAACATCAAAGAAATGTTAGTTCCAATATTTAATTCATCTGGCAGATCACACACAGAATGTTCCAACATGCACAGTTGTGGTAAAGTTAATAATTTGTCTCTTATAAATGCTGTCCACAGATGAACATTGTTTTTTACCAAACCAGAGTTTGGTAAAAACAAGTCAGACTCGACTTTGTGCCAGATTTTGGACCACAGATTTCCAC
>NW_015112783.1:408243-416549 GCF_001443285.1 Poecilia latipinna | reverse complement strand
TGTTTCTATGACGTCAGTACTGATCAAGTAACTCAATAAACAGTCAGACTCAGCTTTGAGTCTTTAGAGTTTTCTCTGTCCCTGGCTTCTTCTGAGAACATGTTGATATTAGTCCAGTATTTTACTTTTTCTATAGAGGTATATGTTGAGTAAAATCCATACCAGGAATTAAACCTCATGCTGGGTTTTTTTGTTTGAATTTTTTAGATGTGTATACATATATTCTTTAAAATACACAATAATGTAGTTTAAATCTAAAGAACGACGTTACCTTGTCTGCTGAAAATTCCAGGCGATCTCAGAAAACTTGTCACAACTTAAAAATGCAGAAAAAAAATATTTACAACCAATCAGCTATATTAATTAAGAAATCCAGTGACTATACAAGTCTAGGAGTCTCTAGACGGTTAATGTTTTAATATGTCACATATTTCTTTATTTAACTTTTAATTCAGAAACGTTACCTGCTATTCTGTACTTTAGTTTTGCTGCGTATAATGTAGGTTAAATTGTGTTTGATTAAATACAATCACTTAGTTTTCAAAAAAATTTCAATTGCTATTGGTCACCTTTTTTCATGAGGCGCTCGTTGCTGTTCATTTTCCGCCTTCTTGTCTCTTAAAAAGATGAGAAGAATATTAGCTGCTAAAAAAGTAAAATAGTAACATAATAATGCATAAACAATACAAAGTAGCAGTTATAAGCACATAAAGAATATAATGTAAAGCTCATTTCTGATGTTCCTTATCAAGGGCAACACTTTGTAAGCTAATTTATTTTTTAATTTGTGTATTTCTTGATTTTATAAAATGAAAAACTTTCTTTGGGCCAGGGTCAGATTTGTCAAATATAAAAAGTGTTGTTATAATTTGGGATTTAAGACAACATTATTTTAGATTTCAAATACATTAATAATCAACATATTTAACTGTTAACATTTTAGTTGACATAATAAAATTTTATTTTATCTTTTTTAACTATTCAAGGATTAGAAGTTGTGTTTACCTGGCCTTATCTTGTCTCTTTCCTCCCTTGTCGCTCATTCTTGCTTCGTCCAGAGTGAATTTGTCAGAGAGATACTTGAACTAAGAAGATATGCCTTCCCTGAAGGGGAGTGTTTAAGACTTTCAGTAAGTCCTGCCTACTGACTTTATAAGTGAACAACAAAATCTGCATCACACTCAGTCAGCAGGAGCCGTTCCTACGATGGGAGACTCTTTCATCATAGCTGTAGACTTTGGGACTGCATACAGTGGATATGCCTTCAATATAACATCCAGAGATAAAGAACTTGAGCCTACTGTGAAGTATTGGGGTAAAGAGTACGGAAGAGAAACGCCAAAGACTCCTACCTGCATCCTTTTTGATAAAGATAAACAGTTTATCAGCTTTGGATTTGAAGCTAAAGAAACGTATGTGTCAAGAATGGGAACAGAAGCAAAAGATAACTTATTCTTCGAAAGCTTCAAGATGTCCCTCTATAAACGAGTGAGTAGAACGTTTGTATCTACATTTAATTTACAAGTAAATTAAATAATTTACTAATGTAATAATCCAAATTCTTCAGAAACTCAGCCTGGATATGAAGATTAAAGCCATGAATGGGAAAGAAATGAAAGCTCTGCAGGTTTTTACAGAAGCTCTAAAATTTCTGAAGGAAGATGCTCTGAAATACATCGCTCAACACACTGCAGGGAAACAGTTCACAGCTTCTGACTTCACCTGGGTGCTAACTGTTCCTGCCATCTGGGATAATTCAGCTAAAGAGTTCATGAGAGAAGCTGCAACTCAGGTAACATAAAAAATACTAAGACTTACAACAAAAGGCTTTTGTGGATCTCCTAATGTATAAGACACTTTTGTTGCTTTAAGGCAGGTATTGTGACCAAAGAAAAGGAAGATAAATTGATCATTGCACTGGAACCAGAAGCAGCTTCGGTCTATTGTAAGAAACTTCCATCAGACGGTTTTATTGCAGAAAACCTGGGGAATCTAAAACTGGACCAGTCACCAGGAACTCAGTACATTGTTGTTGATTGTGGCGGTATGACATTTCATTAAAATTTTCAGAAAACGTCTAAACCATACAAAAACATTTAAGAAGTTTTTTTTAGATTTATATATATGTTTAGTTTCCTTAGCAATAAAGGATTGTCTCTTGTTTTTTTTTGTAGGTGGAACCATTGACATCACTGTTCATGAAGTCCTGGAAGGAGGGAATCTGAAAGAGCTAAACAAAGCCTCTGGAAATGATCTGGGAGGACAAACTGTGGACAGAAAGTTTAAAGAGTTCCTCCAAGAAATATTCACTGGAGTCTGGCATGATTATGAAAAGAAATTCCCCAGTGAGGTTCAGAAAATTATGTATGACTTCACACTTTTCAAAAGACACGAAGATGATGTAGAAATTCCCTGCCCATTTAACCTGGGGAGAATGGCTGAGAAAAAGAAAAAAATTGAGAAGTATTTTAAGAAAGTGCAAGGGGCAACCTGGGATGAGGGAGTCATCAAAATCTCTAAAGAGAAACTGAGAGAATTCTTTGAAGAGAGTCTACAGGGAATAACTCAAAGCATAACAGAAGTTTTCCAAAAACAATTCAAAATTAAGTACATCCTGTTAGTCGGTGGATATGCTGACAGTGAGATTCTACCTAACCACATTACTGACGCGTTTATAGATGACTGTAAAATTCTGTGCCCATTCAAGCCACAAGAAGCTATAGTGAAGGGAGCTGTGGAGTTTGGAAGAAACAAGGGAGTGGTGGCATCTAGAAAAAATCCCTTCACTTATGGACTTGGTATCTCTCAGAGGTTTGATAAGTTCAGGCACAGGGATGACAAAAAATACACCAACAAAGATGGTGTTTGGTGTAGAGACATATTTATGAAGCTGGTGGATGTTGGTGAGGATGTTCGTTGGAATGAAACCAGAGAGCACATCTTATACCCGGTAGAAGCAGCTGAGAAAGCAATGAGCTTTTCGTTTTATCGCACAAAGAAAAAACATGTAACATATATTGATGAATCAGACACTGAGGAAATTGGCTCGCTTGTTGTTGAGTCTCCTGACACTACATTTGGTTTGGATCGTGAGATCAGACTTAAAATAAAGTTTGGCTTCACAGAAATGACAGCAACAGGCACTGACAGAGAATCAGGCTCAACACAAACGATAAAGTTAAACTTCATGAGGAAGTAACAGAAAAGACACATCTTTGTTGACTTTTTTTCCAAATAGAAATGAGAATGAAACCTACAGAAAGAGACTTAAAGAAGGTTTAAATCTTCAGCATGGTTAAAAAGACAGTGTTGGAGGTTGCTAGCTGTGAAACATTACGGACTACCTTACTATGATTTATTTTAACAGTTCCATAAAATGTCATTTTTTAAACTAATTGCACATGTCACAAGGTAGATCGTTGTTGGGCAGCTATAATCAATTTGCCATGTTACACAGAAAAAAGTTTTATGATAAAGACCAACTTGTAACGTAATTGTGATTTTATTACATGCAGATTAAACATTACAGATTGTTCTAACAAAATTTACATTTTAAAGTTTTGAGAACCAGCTATGATTGTGGCTCACTGAAGAATCTGGACTGTGTCCAGTTGGGTTTTGTTTATTTTATCTGCAGTTTATATTTTAAGAATAGCATGTTTTAAATAAAGAAACACAACAAAATATGTCCGCAACATAAATTGTGTAGCAAAAGAGCACAAATTACCTCACTCATGGATATTTCATTTGCTTTTTTTGTAACTCTTTTTTTTGTAAAATTGCTGTAGTGAATACATTATTTGTTTTGTTTTGTAACTAAAATGTTGATGGATTTGTCTTCAATAAAATGTTAAGAATTTATGTTGTGTATTTTTCCATTATTGGACATTATTGGACACTGCACTGGCACC
Organism: Poecilia latipinna; assembly: GCF_001443285.1. Classification (NCBI taxonomy): domain Eukaryota; kingdom Metazoa; phylum Chordata; class Actinopteri; order Cyprinodontiformes; family Poeciliidae; genus Poecilia; species Poecilia latipinna. The sequence goes on along the minus strand of NW_015112783.1, from coordinate 412,638 downwards.
CTCCCCTCAGCATCAGTTATAGTTTGTGTAGGCCATAGACTCCATAAAAACAAATAAATGTTGAACAGTACAGATGAAACACATTGGTTCTTCTTCAATCATAGAATAGTTTATCTGGCATGTGATAAACGTTGTGAATTTTGAAGGTAATTTTTTGTTATGCTGCAGCAGGACACCACCTTTACCAACCTCACTCTCCATCTTGGTTTGTGATAGCATTTACTTTTCTGTAATGTGGACTAAGCAACAATGTTTTACCTATTTTTTTTTCCACTGAGTCCAAATTACTGCATCGCCTTGAGCTTCTACCTGATCCAGTTAAGACTGCTCCTTGTCCTGATTTATACAGCGTTCCCTCAGTCAGTAATGATCCGGCTCTTTCTCATTCCCCACACATCTATGATTCTGCAGTCAACCTTCTTACTGTTGCTCTTCATCCATCTGGGTAACTATACAATCTTTCACTTCCAAGATGAAAGGCCATCTTACACATGTGGACATCATTGTTAGTACTCAGATTAAAAGATTTAATTTAAAGTTTCAAGATAATCTTTAAAAATTATCAGTAGCAAGGGTCTTCGGATTTCCAAGGTCTCTAACTGATGTTGCCCTCTTTGATCTTTTTTCTATTATCTTTAAAAGCAGCACTTTTGTTGACTGGAGATGTTATAGGAATGCACATAGTTACAGTTAAGTTGCCACATTGACACTTTCCCTTCCACTTTATCCTGTAACTCACCAAATGAGCTGGTATGCAGTAAGTGTTAATACAATGTGGCTCATTGATCCCATATAGACAAAGGTTGTGTCTGGTAAGAAGAAATCTCCTCTTAGTAAGATGTGATAAAAAGGGAGTGTTAAAAAGCTGACAAGATGGCCAAAGTTTGAACTCCAAGTTCCCTGTGACGTCTGTAAAAGATGTTTTTACAGGTACGACACACAACTGAAGAAACCAGAGAAATCCTTGTGCTTCATTTGCCACAGCTGACAAATGAACAAACCCTCCTGTGTCAAAACTCCACTCTACCAGAAACTGCAATGAAGATGTCAGTAAATGTGAAGGCTGGTCAATGCATTAATATCAAGTCAATACCATTAAACATGATAAAGGAGTAACTGGAGAACTGGGTGAGATTTTCTGGTCCACTATTTTACTGGTTTGAGTCTTACTTAAAGATTAGGTTTTAATAGCCTTATTGTCTTCCTTTAGTCATATAATATCTAAAAATACCTCCCTGAAGAAAGTTCCCAACATAAAAACTAGAGTAACTGTTCCTTCCTTCAAATCATAAAGTGATTGCTTACAGTTATTCCTGGTTTAACCTTTGTACCACAAAAGTGTCATGTAGCTGCACTGAAGATGAAAATAAAAGATTTATACAGAAAACCGGTGATAGAAGTAATCATTTCCCAGCAGACTCATTTCTCAGAATATAAATGTGAATCTTTAACGTAGATTGATGAAACACTGATAAGGATAATCACATGATAGATTATTCCAGTAAATGCAATTAAACTCTGTTGAGAACTCTAACCTGTGTAGTTAGATTGTCTGTTTAATTTTGGCTTTGTATTAAACATTATTTACACACACTGACAGACATACCAAGCAGTATTTTACAAAATGTTTATGACAACAGAACTGTTACACATTTAAAAGTGTATACCTTTACATTAAGATAACACAGTTCTTTATTCATCCCATTTCAAATATCATGTGTGATCCACAAAACTTACACATCCACGTGATCTAACTGATCAAAATACAAACAATAAAAAGACAGTTTGATGATCATGGTGCAAAAAGTCTCTTGTTGAGAATCACAAGAATCTACAGGCTGGAAGGAGTTTTGACAAATAAACTAAAGATTTGAGTAAAAGATTTAGATAACCTAGTGCTGTTATCTAAGAGGAATATGATGCAGACAATGGATGAATGAATTTAAATTGTACTGAACTGTATTCATTTGAACTGAACAACATAAAGTTTGCCTATCAGTATTTTTGTCATCTCCTAGGATTAGGGTTAGTAGCCTTTATGTTGTAAGGTGTTTCACTGGCTTAGCATTAGCTTAAGCTCTTCTGTGGCCATCCTGTTGTTTCTCTGTCTCTGCCTTAATCTCCTCCTTTTTCCTGCTTTGTGTATCAGATGATTAGTTGCTCATCTGCCTCCTTTAGTGATAATGGTATCTGCAATAAATGTAATGTTTCTGTAGTTTTGGAAATGCTGTTGAAAAACCAGCAGATAGTCGAGGCCCCGAGGGCCAGAACAGGAGACATCAAATCCCACCTGAAACTTTTGGTTAAGCGTGAACAATTGACACATGGACCCTTTCTCCAGTGACACTGTTTTGAATTTAAGCAGGTTTGACCTTTTAAACAAAATATGGGAACTTTAGTTTTTTTGTTTTTTTTTCTTTCAGCCTCTTGTCTCTTTTTTATCAGCATAATAATTTTCAGAGTACCAGAGGATCCCAGATCCTCGTCTGTCAGTAATTGTCCTGTTAATCACCAAAACCTATAAAGGATAACCTGAAGTGAAATTATGGAGTTAAAAACTGGAACGTATCACATTGCAGCAGTCAAAAAAGTTTGCGTCATATAAAAATAAAATAATAAAACAACAACAAAAAATGTAATAAAGTGTAACAAATATGATTTCCCGGCAGGCTTTACATAATAAACTGAACATAAAAGGGAGCAAAATCTAAAGATCATCCCAACATTTTGCTAACTGGTAATGCATGTGACAATGGCAGTCTGCATTGTGCCACAGTGTTTAACATTTGATAGGAACATACAGTAATATTTGCAACTCTTTATTGAATATAGTTTTTACAAATACTGGTAATCCATATTTTTTTGTTTGTTTGTTTTTAGCTTTTCTGGGATCAGGACAGAGGAATTACAATTTTTGAAAGGAAAGTCAGACCTTTCTTCATCTTGTGACTCTCCAATTCACTCTAGGGGATGACAAAAATACTGACAGGCAAACTTTATGTTGTTCAGTTCAAATGAATTCAGTTCAGTACAATTTAAATTCATCCATCCATTGTCTGCATCATATTCCTCTTGTAGGGCTGATAAGATTTCACATAATCCATCATGGTATCTACTTAGCATAAGAAATAAGAATAAATTAGAGTATGTTTTTCAGTTGTATATTCAGGAATTATGTGTCCATCCAAGGATACAAATGTTTCAGAAACTTGGTAATTTCTGAAAAATGAACTGCAGTAACTACTAATGTCCAGCAGATGGCAGAACAGCAGCGTTAAAACGCCGATATCACAGTGTGAAACGTCTTTAACATGTTTGGGATTTTATTTTACCAGCTCCATCATCAACTTGATGTTTTCCTGCTTCAGTTGTTTTCTATCTGAAGATAAAATACCTGAATCACTATGCTGAACAGCTTTAATACATACATATTGTAATCAGAATTAATGTCACTGCAATCTGGAATAAACAGAACTAAAGCCTGAAATAAGCCTGAATGACCTTTAAATAAAACTTGATTTAAGTCTGGATTAAATAAGGCAGATCTCTCATATAAATATGACAAATTTTATAAATAAAATACACAGAATCTGAAAGAAACTGAAGTGAAAGCTGAAGTAAATCTAAAGTAAATGACAGATTTTTCAATGAAACCTGACTGAAGACAGTGAATTTTAACACAAAGCCTCCAGAAGGAACAGCAGAATCCTATGGAAGAGAAAAGTGTAATCTGAAATGTGGATGAATCATGAATCTGTTAGATTTATTTATTAGGAAATCTACTAAACAATAATAAATTGTGGCATAAAAGTATAACCTGGAAAGTACATGATTAAAGGTTTCTGGCAAATAATAGGACCAAAGACTATTTAAACTTAATTTTAGAATAATTATGTAATTAAGAAAGAAATCTATTGTTTTCATCTCTTGATTTTATCAACGATCTCTTCTGAAAGGTTCTGATTGTTTAAATGTGACAAAAGAAAATAACATTTAAATAGTTTCTGTCTGGTTGTGAACACTCCTTATCCCACTGGCAGAAACTGTTTCTGCTGATGAAAGAGGAGGAGAAGGAAGAGGACTGGTCTCTGAAATGAGCTTTCATAGTTTCTAACGAAGCTGGGAGGACGAATGAAAGCTCCCTGAGAGTCAGAGTCCAACTTATCATCACTACAGAGATGGTCGGAGTATTTTCTCTTTCTTCTGGAAACTGATGAGTTTCTGGTTTAGGAGCAGCAGGAGTCAACATGAACATTTTAACTGTGAGTGAAAAATTCAAGACAGCCTGGTTTGGGTCAGACTCAACTGTTTCTGCTGTTTCTGGGTTGTTACCAACAAGCTTGGCAGGTATATGATTCTGTCAATACGTTAGCAGCTAGCAGAGACAATAACAAA
>NW_015112783.1:382725-405343 GCF_001443285.1 Poecilia latipinna | reverse complement strand
TATCATCACTACAGAGATGGTCGGAGTATTTTCTCTTTCTTCTGGAAACTGATGAGTTTCTGGTTTAGGAGCAGCAGGAGTCAACATGAACATTTTAACTGTGAGTGAAAAATTCAAGACAGCCTGGTTTGGGTCAGACTCAACTGTTTCTGCTGTTTCTGGGTTGTTACCAACAAGCTTGGCAGGTATATGATTCTGTCAATACGTTAGCAGCTAGCAGAGACAATAACAAACCTTAATGAGTTGTAGCAGCTCCAGTTTTATCAATTTGCCTGTCATCATCTGCTACAATTTAATCTTTCTATAAATAAATCTGTTCTAGCAAAGTGATTCTTTGAATAAATCACAGAGCTTCAGTCCATCATCTGGTACATTGTCACTGATACCCAATCTAGAATTTTTTCAATATCAGGAATGATACAGATATTAATATTAGATCGGTGAATCTCTAGACAAGACCTGCAAATTGATCTTCACAGACAATCACCATTAAATGTTTCTGTGCTTGAGCTGTTTTGCAAAGAAAAACCATCCGTCAGAGTCGGAGTCTGTTTGAAACTTTCTTTGTGGAGAAGAAATAAAGACATTTCTTGTATTTTTAGGATGTTCAGTTCTGCAACTTTCTTCAGCAACTGTCAGGTTTTTGTTTTCTTTTCCAGATCAGCAGAGATCACCTGATCTCCTGTTAGCCTGACCCACCCGGTGTTCAGATGTCTCCTCTTCGTTCTTTTCTCCTCCCATCCTGCTGAATCCTTATTTTTCCCAGTTTTATTTTTCCCATGGAAAACATCTCAGCCTCCCATGGAGGGCTATAATCTCTGAGTCAGGCCTGCTGTCAGCTGTCCTGCAGATTGATCAGCTGTCCTAAATCAGCAGTCTGCAGCTCCCACAGGAAGTGACCTCAGCACCACAACCGGTCCACTCTGCTGTCCTGGGTGGGATAGCAGGACATTGGGATAACCTCTCATCCTCAGAGACCTGATCAGTCCGTCCGTCCATCCATCAGCTCTGCTCCATTAAGCTCAGTCACCAACATGATGGCACTAAAACATCTTAAAGATCATCTTCAGTTTTGTTTTTATTTTTTATATCTAACATATTTTCACATGTTCTGACCTCTGTGTTTTCTCTCAGTCTGACTCCAAACAGCAGCAGCAGAAGCTGCTTCCAGCCTGTGAAGGTTTTATTTCCTGGACATCAGGATAATCAACCTGCAGCTCAGCTCTAATCCTTCTGAAGTCCACTTTTAATTCAGACGGACAAATTTCCCACTAAGTGTCCTTTAATCTGAGAACAGATGTTGCTGTGTGTAAACCACAGCTGCTCAGGACCCGAGTGTTCGACAGGCCGGTCATGTGACCTCTGACCCTGAGATGAACCTGTTGATTCTGATTCTTTCAATCTGTTTCCTGATGAAACAGATTTAAGATGCAACACATTGAAGGTTTGATTTAAATTTCACATAAAACCTGTTTCACCATTTCTGATCAAATCTATATCACATCTATTGATTCATAACCTTAAATATGTTTTTTACAGACTGAGTTCATTTCATTATTCATATCAGCTCAAGTGAGGCAGTAAACGAGTTCAACTGAAATCATTTGATCAATCTTAATACTGATTATGCTGAAAAAAGAATGTGACAGGAAATAAATTGTTTTTGTGTTAGCAATGGTTACATCCTAGTCAACATGTAGACTCATCATTGCTTTGCATTAAATGGCTTCACATGCAGGAAACTGAGCAGCTAAAACAAGTTCAAGGTGAGAAAAGTTTAGGAAATTAAAGCTTCAGCATGTAACTTTTATAAAAAAAAATTTTTTTGTTTTGTTTTGTTTTTTTACATATTTGTTAAAACTGTCACCATGTCCTGACAGTATAATATGAGACAGATAATCTGTGAAATAATTTAGGCTCTCTACCTCCTCCTAGTGGTTCTGCTTGGAGAATTACACCTCCTGATCAGAGGGCTGGTCAATAAAACAACAAAACTGTTTCTATCACTGGCTGGAGATCAATTTATCAGAGATCAATTTCAATGTTTGGTTATTTTGCAGTCTTTAAATAAATGCCTTTAAGTAATGACTGAGGTTTTTTAATAACTCTCCTGCTCATCAGTTTATTTTTTAAATCTTATTTAAAGTTCGTTTCCAGTCAGCGCGAACAGAAATGACCAGTTTCAGCAGGTTTTACTTCTTGTTTTATGAACTTTTATGTTTTCACAGGAAGTCTTGGTTCCATCTCAGGTTATTCTGACTCTTCCTCATTTACGTCACCAACATCGCTCAGCTTTATTCAACATTTCTCTTCATCTCACTGAGGAGTTTTATTGAACTTTCCTTACTCTGATTCCAGTTTAACAGGAACCTTTAAATGATTTCACTGGATGTTACAGACAAACCTTTCACCATATGGGTGAATCTCTCAACAGGAAGCTGGGCGTTTATTAATGAGGCCTCCAGTGGTCATCAGGGACTTACCTCCAGTATCAGAGGGTCGGGGCCCACCGCCCTCCTCAACGCTCCATCTGCTCCCTGGTGGCGTTTGGCAGTCGGTTGGATCATGTGGCGCCTGCAGCTCACCGTGCACGATGATCTGCTCGTGTCAGAGGAAAAGTGTTTGAATAAATAAAACATCCTGAACACAACATGATCAACATGATGACAGACTGGTGTGAGTGGAGGATTTTCCTGCTTTTAATGTGCCAGATAAATGTTCCTGACATCAGATAAATGTTCCTGACAGCAGATAAATGTTCCTGACAGCAGTTCCTTCAGTCAGTTATGCTTTCTATCAGGCAGAAGTTGCATATGTTGGACCTGTCCAAATCTGTGCAGAGAAACATGTGATCTGCCACATGATTCATTCATTCATTCAGCCGGTGGTGATGAACATATTGTAGCTGCTCTGACCCCTCCAGCAGCACACAGATGGTCAGGATTCTGTTATTCAGAGAAAACAGGCAGAAATGATTCAGGAAGAGCTGAGATCTGCTGAATCAGCCTTCTACTGTGGAAATGATCAAAGATCAATCATTTAAGTATTGGTGTTTGGGTTGAATGACAGATGGTGTGCAAAATGTAGAGATAAGAGAAGCAGAAGCAGAAGGGAAATCTAAGCTGATTAAACATTTTTTTCAGAATCAAAAACTTTATTGTAATTTATGAAAAGTAAAGTCCTGGGAATGTTGTAGTGATGTCAGGTGAAAACAAAGCAACAAAAAAGTTAGTCGACACAAAGGCTAAACAATGTCATATTATGCTACTTAGAAAACATAGATACACAATTTATTCAGAAGTACAAAAGGAAATAAATAAAAAAAATGATGGGGAAGGAGCTGGGTTACTGTTCAGCCAACTTACTGCTTTGGGGAAGAAGTGGTTCCGGTTGTGTTGGGTTCCTCTCCCGGTGGATCAGAACCTTCTGCTGGACGGATGGAACAGAACCAGGTTGGGTCCAGGATGAGAGGAACCGGGAGGATCTGTAGAAAAGACTGAAAGAAGCGACAGGAACATGTCAGGAGCATCTTTAACAAAACATGCAGGTCAGACATTTTACTGTCACGTTAGTTATACCAGACTGGTGCAGAAGTCAATTACAAATTCAGACACTGTGAAGGTTGCTAAGAACAGACAGGAGAACTGAAGGCAGGAGGTGAGGGCCACCTTCCTCACCCAAAAGAAAGTGGCTGAAAATAATGTAATTTTAGGGAGAATATTGTAGATAAGAGATGATATTATAGGTAACTTAATATCATGATGCAGTAAAGGCAAAGCAACACCAGGGGGCAGTAACACATCCTGATGAATCATAACTGACAACCTCATGAACTGATTATTTTGTGCTCATTGATCATAAAACTTATTTCCTAATTTTTTTATGGGTCAGAGTTCAAGATGTGATGAAAAAAAATCCAACATGAGAGCTGCAGATCGCTGATCAGATGCAAAGACATTTTTAATCATCACAGGAGATTCTCCAGCTCTCAGTTTTTGATGAGGTGGATCACCTTCATGGTTTACCTCCTGGAAAACAATGGGCTGCTTCTGCAGGGAAAGAGTCAATCAAACTGCTTTCAGAATGCAGGAAACTTTTATTAAGTTTTATCAGCTTCAGAAACAGAAAACAGTTCCTCTTCCTATTTTCTGTCAGGAACAGTTTATAGAACGGCTTCTGTTGGACATTTTTATCTCCATCTGCAGAGGAACCTCTGTGACAAAACTTTATTCTGCAAAAATATACACTGATTATTGTGAACAACATATTAAAATTATGGAGCAGGGGTGTCCAAACTTTTTATCAAGTGGGTTAAGAAAAATAAAAATAAAAAAATAAAATAAAAATAAAATCAAGCAAATAGTTTGTTTTCTGGAGTTTTTTTTTTTTTTTTGAAAACAGATGTTATTCATTAAAGACCCAAAGCTTTAAATTGATTTTTGCATATTTGCTTCATTAAAAGAAATACATATGTTTCCGATTCTTTTGAGCTCAATTGAACAAATTTATTTTCAGTTGATAGAAGATGATTTAGGCCACTTTCTTTCAAAGTACTTGCTAAATTTAGTAAAGTTTAACACATTAAGTAAGAGCTAATTTGGGTGCAGCAGAATCAGCTTTTCAGTTAAAGTCTCTCCATAGATGTGCTTCTACTTATAGAAAACTTTGTTGCAAAAAGATGCATCCTTTATGACATACTCAGCATTTTTCATTCTAAGAAAATTATGTTAGCAACAAATTTACCCTGATAAAAAAGTTTCCATCTGGGTCAACCACCTGAGCCGTAGTAAATTTGTACAACACAAATTTGCTACAGTCAAATGACCAAGGGCCACAAATGGCTCCCAGGCCACATTTTTGGACACCAGAGGTGGAATATCTATTATGATTTGCAAAAGGACTAAATTATAAGATAAGTTTATGGATCCAGTTGAGGTTTTGGATCTCCATCAGCAGAAAGTTTCAGCTGAACAGTCAGAAGACCTTTGTCCACATGTTGACAGCTTAATTACAGCAGATTAATGAGATTAATGAGGGTGTGAGCATCTCTCAGAGGAAAACATCTTTCTGTAAATCTGTGAAAAACCCCGGGTGTGAACCTGGAGTGAGACCAGGATCATTACGAACCAATCAGAGCCTAAAACCGGCCGAGCTTTGGGACGGTTTCAGGAAACGTGTCGGGTCCTCGGAGGAGTGGCAGACATTAGTCATGTCGCTGCTGACAGCTGTGATTTATGCTCTGTGATGACAACAGGCCATTAGAAATCCCTGAACACCGAGCTGCGTTCACAACAAGCACAAACAAACAAACAGCGACACTGTCGCTGATGGTCGAGGCGATGGAAACTCAGAAACCCAAACAGAGACGGAGGAGCGTCAAAGAGTCGAACAGGAAGCTTTTGACTCACCCACAACTTCACACTGAGCTCAGATGCTAACATGTTCCTGTTTCCACCTCAGGGTTTGAATCTAAACAGATCTAAACCACTGATCTAAGGAACACTGTGAAGTTTGAATCCAGGATGGAAACCTCGTACAAAGACAGTCTGGTAAAGATCTAAAGGATCAAACCTGAGATTTACCAACTTTCCTCAGATTTTCCTTCCTCTTTTCATGATCATGTTGGCTGATCACATGAACCAATCAGCTGATCTTCATGGCAACCTGAGCCACTTTTAGAGAGGTTGCTCAAATCTTGTTCTGCCTAAATTACACTCAGCAAATTGAAGCTGATTTAAGTGATGTCTTCATGATGATGTGATTTAAGTGTGAATCAAAAGGTAAACTGGTTTCCTGGATGTCTTTATCATGGCTCTTCTCCATCATACAGATATTTCAGGATGTTTTCATCCTGAAGGGTCGACTAGATGTAAATTAGAGACAGAAGAGTTTCTAAGAGTTTTACCTGCTGTAAAATATGATTAGGATCTCTGTTCATTTTTATTTCTTCCTTTTTATTATCTCTTCCATCTGTCACAGATATTTCCATTGAAGTAATGGCTGAGTGTTTATAGCTTTCATGTTCCAGTTCTCTCACCCACCTGCCTTACCAGGTAACTCCAGGTATGGGAGCTGCATGATCTAATGTATGTCCTTCTCTTATCACCAAAATAAGTAATTTCTGTAAAATTTGGTTTTAAAGATGTGGAAAAATTACATTTCAAGTTAGCTTCGCAAAATTAGGAGTTTTACTTGAATTAGATTTTATCCAAGATAAAATGTGGATAAGATGGAAAAAGAGAAATAAAGGTCTAGTTCAAGTTCTCCTGTTTTAAAGTTGATCTGTGGTGCTGTGAGGATCTCAGATCGAGCCCGACAGATTCTGACCACAGAGACCCAGAGAGCAGACCCTCCTTCTGATACTGACCACATGAATAATAGATGACACAACAACTGTCCAGTCTGAATACAGAATCACAATCTGTTGTTTTTCCTCATGTGAGGAAACTGGAGGCCAGAAGATGTGAGGAACTCTGTTCAGCAGATAAACAGTCGATGAAAGTGTTTGAAAAAAACTGGAAAAATGTCAGTAAAGACCTCAGAGAACCTGAGAGATTCATCATCCTGCAGGTTTTATTGGAGCTCCATTGACCTCCCTCAGGAGGAAGAGCGCTGCTCCTCCTCCTCATGCCTGATGTGCAGCAGGTCGCTCTAATTATCCACTTCCTAATTATCTAAAGTGATCAGATGAAGTGGATGTGATCACCTGCAGTGTGGTGGGCGGTTCTGACCCACATGAGCCGTCTGTAGATTTTCATTATCACATTAAAGATGGCGACTCTGCTAACCTGCAGCTGAACAGGAGCTGCTCTGATGATTAAACTCTCCAACACGGAGAGGAAGAGGAGAACCGACCGGGCTCCACCGGTGTGACTTCAGCCTGAGCCGGTGGGTCCCTCAGAGGGCTGAAGGGCCTCTGAGTGCTAACAGGATTACAGAGTTCACCTCTGGCTCTGATCCACCAGAACCAACCGGAGCTCCTCTGTTTCTGGCTCTGATCCAGAACCTGCTGCTCCGCCGGGGCCGGCTCAGGAAACAACAGCTGGAAGGTAATTTGCTCTGTTAGCAGAGGGTAATTACTGAGCTAATGTTTACCTGGAGGAGACGACGGGGCCCTCAGGGGCCACACATCGACCTGAGACCACAGAGAGAAGCTGGAGCTCCAGACTCACCTGGAGAGGAAACAGAATCTGAATCCTTCAGGAAAGCAAAGTGACAGAAACGACCCAGTCGGTCAGAGCTTTGCTGATATTAATGAGGACGTTGTGTTATCGAGGCACAAAGTCCCATTTTACAGTAACTATGTTACCTTCAGAGGTTATAAAAATTATATTTATATGTAAAAGATGACTTAAGAGAAACCTGATCCCCCTTTCTTTCTTCAAATATAACGAAACTGGTGTCTAATGTTTGTGCATCAAAAAGTTTCATGTGAGCTGCTACCATTTTCAAGATGATAATAAATGTTTCCAGAGGTCATCAAAGGTCAACCAGTCCCCCCCCCACATTTACAAAATAAAAAAAGTGTCAATCAACTGTGCAGTAAACATTTTAGCTGCACAAACAGCACTATTAATTTATATCAAGTTTGTGTGATTTTATTAATGATGCAGCACAAACTAACATGCAGCACATTCGATTTGATTGACACCATGTTATGTTTGATTTTATAAATGTAGACTGGTTGACCTGGATGACCTCTGGAATAATTTATTAATATATTTAAAATGATATTAGCACAAACAAAACTTTTTGATGCACAAATATTAGACACAAATTTAGTTTAATTTGAAGAAGGATGTGAGGGTCAGTTTCATTCAGCTCAATGAACTGAACTTCTGGTTGATCGCTGAGGAGAGAAGAGCATCAACCTGAGGGATCACCTTTGACCTCTCTAAAGTAAAGACTTCCATCTGACTCTGCGTCATCCTGTGAGTTTCCAGATGTGATCGGCCTCCTCCTGCAGCATGCTGCTGATCAGACCTGCTGTGATCCGACACCAGGAGCCGACTGAAGCGTCAGCATCCCGACGTCACGCCTCCAGCAGCTGCTCACCGTTCCAACACTCCGACAACACGGCAGCGGCACACAGCAGGATTATTCCAAGGTTTAATCCTGATTTTATCTCCTGGATTTAATCCGATCCTGCAGGTCGGATTATTTCATCTCTCCGTCTGTCTGTGTGTAAACTGTTGATGTTCTCCTTTGGTTCGTCTTTTTGTTTCCCATTCGAAGTTTATAGATTCAGCAGCCTGAGAACAGACACAGAGCTGATCTGAGATCAGTTCAGACCAAACCTGAGGAACCACAGACTGACTGAAAACTGAAACAGGATCAGATCCGACTCCATCCAGGCAGTTTGGACTGAAATATGCTTATTAAATTTTGGTGTCTCGTTTCAGCTGATGGTTCTGATCCAAAGTAGAAAAGTAGAAACTGATTAATTCAAAATCAAATAAATAAATGTTTCCAACAAGATTTTTAATGTAAAGCTTATTTAGTCCGTCATTATTTGCTTCACCGGCTGAAAGAGGAACGTTAATCCGATCAGATTAATGTGATCAGTATCTTTAACATACTGATGAACACATCATCTCTGCAGATGATGTGTTATGGACTGGACTGTCAGAACGTCTGGACAGTCCAGTCCTCGTCCAGAAGATGCTCCTTGCAGCCATTTTTTCTTCTGATCTCGTTCTTTCAGTCACTCAGCTCCTGACTGAAGGTGAAGGCAGCAGCATGAACTGATGCTAACTTCACTGTGACACATCTGAGGTGGAAGAATAAAAGCCTCAGAGCTGAAGCTCAGATGTGTCCACTGAAGGTCTGATGTCTGAGTTAAAAGGTGTTAAAGTTCCACCTTATGATTAAAAACAACAAAAATCCTGGAAAAATGAAAACAAAAATGAAACCCAGAAATATTTCATTTGTTTTAATTGGACCTTGTTACCAGGGTGAGTTTTCTCCACAGCTTTGAGCTTTTCTCTTTGAATGTTTCACATCAGAGTGTTGACCCTCTGTTAGACCTGAGTTTCCCCTCAGGTGTCTCCCCTGATCTCCACCTGCTGCTGGATCTGATGTTTTCATCACCACGGTAACGTAAACCCAGATCTCGGTCTTGCAGGTTTCTCTCACTGAGCTTGTCCTGACTCCCTCATCAGCAGGTGTCTCTCTCTGATTCCTGCTCCCCTGACCACCAGGTGATGCTAAGCCCAGAGCTGTGTCTTCCAGGTTTCTGTCCTCTGATCTGAGGTCAGCTCCTCCTGTGGAACATCAAACATGGCCTCCTCTTGTTTGTGCAGCAGAGGGGAGGGTGGTTTGGTGCATAGGGGGTAGAAATAACAGCGAGGAGAGCACCTCTTCATATAAATACCCCCCCCCCCCCACGCTCCCCTTAGTGCAGGGCTGATAAGAGAGGGAGGAAGGGGAGAGAATCCTCCTCCTGAAGGAATTCAAAGCAGCCTGGATTTAATTTGCATTCGGGGAATGATAGCGAAAAGCAAGGCAGCAGTTGGAGCGCCGTGCCCGGCAGCGCTGCCAGACAGGACAGTCTGGGGGCCACCTGGCCCTCCTTTAATCCGGCACTATTTCATTCGGAGCGTCAGGATCGTCCTCTGCCTTTGATGTGCGTTTGTCCCGTGGACACAACATTAAAGACTCTCCTTCAAGCCGGGGCAAATTCAAATACCGTTACCTTCTTCTAAGGATTTCAAATGTGCTTAAATATGCCCTTTAATGGTGTATTTTCCTCCATCCGTCAGCTCAATAAATTAGTTCCCCCTGCGAGGAGAGGCCGCGGCGCTGCGCGCCTCTGATTGGCTGGGAGAGGAGCCGGATTCATTTATCTGTTGTTTCTTACTTTAATGTGACGAAGGAGAGCTGGGAGAACTGAAGCAGAACCTGAGTTCAGGTCTTCATCAAAAGACGTCACTCAGAGAGCAGCTAAAGCCTTTAAATAGGCCATTTGAGATGAAATCAGAACCAGAACAGCAGAACTGAACTTGTGTTTTCTCTGCCTGGCGATGATCTGAAGTCTTTCTGTCAGAACTTTGAAGATGAAGGCAACTTTAAAGACTTTACTCTGAAGATAAAAAGATCAGTGCCCATCAGCATCCCAACAAACAGAACCAGATGAATGGTGTTTACAGCTTTCATTCAGGGAAACACGGACAAACTCACTTTATGTTAGATTCAAACCCTTAGACTGCAGGTCATAAATAATCCATTTTACTATTTTACTATTTAGTTTGCCAAGACTGTCCACAAACAAACAATATGCAAAACAAAAATGTATGAAAGGAAAAGCGTGAGGACATTAGATAAAAACCTGTAAAAGTTTAACTGCACTACAAACGTTATTCCAAAGACGGCATCGGTCAAACCAAACTAGTGAGAATATTCAATCAGATTGTAGCTGCAGTCCAACACGCTCTTCCACACTTGGCTCAGACACAGAGAAAAAAAATAAGACTCAAATTAAGCTAATTATCAACAAGAAACATTGAGGACAATAATTCTGAGAGAACACTTATTACTCAATTAATTAGATCTATTTAATTAACTAATATGTGGTATTAACTCTGTTTCCCTTTCTTCACACCCTCCTGTTGGCTCTCTGTCTTCTGAATTATCTGCATTCATTGAGTTTTACAGAACTACTCAATGTGCTGAGCCTGGATCTGCATTTCAGACAGTTATGACAATCTGAAGCTTTTATTTTCTCTGTATTTATTCACCCAGACAACAGAAACATGTAAATACTCAGACTTTATGGTGCCAAAGTTATGACTGATCAGAAGATCTGAAACTCTTGGTTTGCAATAGAGGAAGTATCAGAAGATGTCATTGTGTGTTTATAAAATACTGTGTGCAATAATGAAGCTGCTGATGAAGCTGGTGAATACTTCAATTTTCCAGGGTAAAAATAATCCACCTACATAAAAATGACTTCACTGTCAGCTTCTGAATGTGTTTCTGTTTTGAGGCCCGGCTGATTTCTTGCTTACTTTGATAAACAGGGATTCATATCGTTTAACTTAATCACATGAAATCCAGAAGTTGGAAAGTAACAGATTAAAATATATGCAGCTTTAGTTTAGCTGCAGAAGATTGTGAGCTATCTGCCTTTCTCCTGATTTCTTTGTCCTGCCATCAGCAGCAGTTAGAAAAAGTAACTGAGTGCAACTTGAAATGCACTAAAGCACAAGTAAAGACTTCTTTAGAAATTGTACATCACTCTGACTCACTGAAAAGGGAACTGCTTCATTCACTGTAACCTGCATTACCCTCACAGACCACAAGGCTTCTGCAGTCAATAGTTTATCCAAACTATTGAGTGCCTCCACTTCCTACAGCATTGAAAATTTTCCAAAAATATCTCAGGCATAATCACATTTGTGTATGAAATATAGAAGTTAATGAGCATATTCAGATCACCTAAAACATCTAAAAAGAGGTTGAAAACTAGAAACAATTTGATCTGTTCTAAAACTAAAATAAATCCTGAATTAAATTATATTTGTTCCTCTGTTCTCCATCTGATCTGTTTGTTTCTTCAGGTCATCCTTAATGTTTTTATAAGACAAAGATCCAGATGTGATTTTATTATCAAAAATCAAGACTTGGTTTTCTTTTATGTTTTGATTCAAATTTACTGTGAGAAACTGTTTACATAAATCATCACACGCTATAGAATAAAATGTTTATGAAAATGATTATTTTTTTAATTGTAGCTGCATGAGGGTCTCCTGTTGGTCCACTTAGTGAATAGCAAACACTTGGAAGAACTGATTCTCTTCTTCTTACAGGAGGGAAACTCAGTTCAATAACAGAAACATCCAGTTTAACACGGAGGAACAGAAACACGTCAGGAGGAGAGAAGGAGGAGAAAACCCATAGAAAAACACCTGAGCTATACTCTTCACTGAAATAGCCTCTACATATCTTCCTCTTTTTTAAGTTTTTTTTTGTGTCTCTGCGGGAAAACCCTTGACCTTTAACAATAAGAAGGAACTGTGGTCTAACTATATACAGCAGCGCGTCTAAAAGAGTTTACACAGCAGCTGCTATGTGGTTATTGGGTTTGTTGAGCAGCAACAACCACATAATTATTGGTTTTGGTCGGGATGGAAACAAGTTATTCTCTCCAGATGCATTAAATGTTTTTTTAAACATGTTTTTGTTATAGTAAAGTATAGATTATAACATAAAACTTATATAACTTTACTGTTAAATTTTAAAAATGGCCTCTCCTTTGCACTTTTTCCAAAGCAGACCCTTCCACCTCTGTTGGACACATTTTCAACTCCACTTTATTTTTAAACATTTACTTCATTTTTGTTGGAATGATCTGACTATATTCCTATATAAATGTGTATGAATTTAATCTGCATGTCCACTAAAGTAAAAATTGATTTGATGTTAAATTACTAAAACCCCCAGTGTGTTTTTTCTGAGAAAGCAGAAAATTTGAACTTTAATATGAAAATGAACGCCCTTCAGGTGGAGCATCTGCATGCAGGGCTGTGGATGAATCCCAGCTGGAACATCCCACCTTGTAGGTCCGGGTCTGACCCAGAACCAGGAGTTTAACGTCTGTGATGTTCACTTCACAATCATCTCTAAATCCTCTTAAATCTTAAAGAAAGCAGCAGCTTCCTGCAGCAGGATGATTAAACTTTTCTGACCAGAACACGGCGATGAAGGCGAGCCTCCTCTTAATCGTCCCGACAACAGGAAACACTTCCAGCTTCAGGAGGTTTTAAAGATTAGGAAGCTCCGCTGCTTCGTTCAGCCGCGAATGAAAAGCGAAGATAAGCTCCTGCAGTCAAAGGAGGAGATCTCAGCCGGGACAAAGGTGAAGACAGAAAACATGCAAACAACAAATCAGGAAAAGAGCATTTCAGAGGCGTCGCAGAGACTCTGAGAACATCATCACTGTTAAATCACAATCAGGGATGCAGAGGTCAGGATCTGCTCTCTGCAGGCCAACAGAACCAGAACCAGAACCAGAACTACCACTCTGCAACATCTCTGACAAATTCATAGAAAAGTAATGAAATGCTGCTATCCTAAATGATAAAAGTCTCTTTGGTTTTAAAATGTTTATTTTATTCATGATCTCTACAGAAAAACAAGAAGAAAAATCAGAAAGGTGGCCAAAAGTGAGTGTTGTTTTCCTAAAATAATTAACTTTAAGTATATAAATGATGAAACACATTTTAGTTTACTGATATTTACTGCAGCTGTACTTTGAAATATTATCTACTTTGTATATTTATTTTTACTAATTTATTAATCAGAACACATCAAACCAGAACTCAGTTTTTTATATATTTTATATAAACATCTTAAACAGAAAAATATTATTTTAAAAACATTTTTTCTTGCTGAAAAACTGAAGACGTCAAACAAAATACATGATAGGAATTAAAGGGCAATTTCTATTTCTATTTCTATTTTTATTTGTGATGGGGAGACATTTAAGATATAGAAATATATTATGTGAGCAATGATTTTATGTTTCTAACAAAATATCAAAAGTGATACCAAAGATAAATAATGTATTTTTTTATATTTGTGAGAGGATTTATTGGTAGTTTTTACGTTCATATTCAATAGATTAAAATATGCCATCTAGTGAGGCTTGTTTGAGTGACCAGAGATGTTTGCAGATGTTTTCTGAGCAGCTTCCTCTGTTGGACCGAAGAAGCCGTCATTCAGAGGCGTCGCTCACTTACAGAATGAAACAGAAAGAGATTCTTTAATATGGCAGCAGCTGAGGGTCTTTTTCCCCCCACTAAAGTCCTGAATAATTAAAGAGCAGAGCTGCTGCCGACACTTCGCTTTAAACGGCTGCTGAATTAAACATGAACTACGGTTCTTACAGTGACAATGGGGAGCTGCAGCGCTGCTGCTCTGACTGATTTACAGGAACAAACACTTGTGAAAGTGCAGGAAAACAGTTTCATCAGATCTGGCCTTAGTGGAGGAATGTTCACACACAATGGATCATTATCTGACGGCGGCACACGGTAAACAATTCAGAAAACCAGAAGGTTTCATCTGTTTTTGTTGTAACAATTATTTTAGTAACTGTTAATTCTGATTATCGATTAATTGGATAAAAAATGTACACATTCAGCAGATTTTTCATTTAAGCACTTCTGATTTTTTATATAATGTTAGAAATACATTTAAAGATTTAAATAAACAAATTATTCAATCCCTTTTTGAATAAAAAAACACATGTTTTATTGCCTACATTGAAATAACACCATTCCTTTAATGAATGCTGGAAAGTTTGTAACAAAATGCATTTTCAGCCAATGAAATTATTCCAACATGGGTAGAAAATATTTACAGGCAAAGGTTTTCTTTAATCATAAATGCAAAATATAAATAGTTTTCAATCGATCAATCAATCAAGTTTAGTTGCATAGAACATTTCAGCAACAAGGCAGTTCAAAGTGCTTTACATCATAAAGTTTTAGTACAGTTTTTGCTTAATTATTGTTTTTAGTATGTTGTACAACCAGCAAATGGCCTTTGTTGAGTCTCTATGATTATTTTAATAATTGATTCATCAGAATGAATCAGATTAATCCTTCCAGTCCTGCACAGAACCACTGAGATCTGCTGAAAAACACTGACTCACTGTGTAGAACAGGATCAGGTTTGTGTTCCTGTGGTTTAACCTGAATCCAGCTGCGATCATGGAGATAATAACCTGATTTTATGAAAAACAAACATGTTTCCTGAAGTAAACCCAGAGATGGAGAGTTGGCTCGTAATCTGGGCGTTAATCCACCACCGTCCTGCTCTCTCTGTTTGTCTCAAGAACCAAATTAAAGTCACTTCAGCCCGTAAGCAGCTTTGAAGAGTGAAGCTCAAAATACCTTTCCTCTGCCGCCGAGCCAAGATCAGACCGCTAAAACCCGCAGATTAACTCCGGCTCATCTGGACGACACGAAAGGTGCCCACATGTTGATGAGGCTCAGATCCCGGCGGCCCAGAGGTCAGCATCAGCAGCATCAGCAGCATCATTAAGAGCAGCAGCAGCAGCTGGTCGGGGGACAAACAGATCCTGATCACCTCCACCCAGCAGCTCAGAACAAGCTGGACTGGATCAGAACTCTGACTCAACAAACTCTGGACATCCTGGAAATGCTTTGATTGTTGTTCTAGGTTAGTCATGATACTTTAACACAGAAATCTGTTAATAGATTTTAAATGCCTGATGGAGATCTCGTTTCACTTTTCCTTTACGCTTTAGCTGCACATCATCTTTTCTCATTTCTGTCTTCTATGTTTTTTTCTTTATGGTTCAGTTTTAGTCCAGATTCAAGAAGGAAACACCAAATCTCAACAGAACCTCCACACAAAACATCTTAAGCTCATCTGCATGTCTTAGACTCAGATCAGTTCTGACCACTGGATCAGTTTGTACCAGAAATGGTTTTTCTGCAGCCTGTTTTCTTCCAGCACTGATAAATATGTTTTACACTGATGTCTGAGGTTAAGGAGAATCTTCTGTCTTCAGTGACAAAACTAAAGCATCTTTTCTTCATTAGATGTTTTAATCCCTACATCTGGTCTCACAGTTGTGATGTTTCAGTTCAATAAGAAACACAATTAAAATCAGACATGAATAAGTTTGTTCACTCAATGAGTCATTAAAAAAATCATCGTCCACCTACTTCCTGTCGGCTCCTTCATGTTTCTGCCAGTAGTAACATCTGGTTGTTGATCATGTGACTGGTGTGATGCTACAAAAATGTTTCCATAGCATTTTAGCAAAATACACTGATTTTGATGGAGTCAACAAAACACCTCATCCAAGCGCAAAAACGTTTATTCAAAATTCTGCCTTTTTTCCAAAATTGGCATTAATCAAACTTATTTTTGTAGTTCCAGTTTGCACATTTCTATCGTCAATGGAAACGCAGCTCCCAATTCCAGGTTGTTTACTGTGGTTCTCATTAATGCCTGACCTCTGCTGTGGTTTCATCATCTGGCTGCTGTTTCTTGGTTGTTGTTTTCTGTTTTCTGCAGATTGTTTGTCGCAGCAGTGAGATCCAAACAGCAGTTAATGAAGGGAGCCTCAGCGGCGCCGCGGACACTAGATCCCGTCTTTGTTTCCTCTGCCGAGGCTTCGGGCTGGACGCTTCAAACCAGCATGAAAAATTCAGCAGCTCCACTCAAACTTCTGCTTCATTTTTATTATTTCTGCATCGTTAAAGGAGTTTTTATGATCCTTTTGAGAAGAACCAGAGCCTCAGGCAGGTCTTTTTGTTTTTAAAGCCAGAGTTGAATTTGGTTTAAAGTTGAGTCTGAGACAACAACCCCAGCAGATCACACAAGCAGGGAGAAACAAGCCTCAGAGGAATCAATATATGTCTAAACTAGCAAAGATTTCAGCTTCAAATGATCAGAACGAACTCTAACTTTAAATAAGATGAAGGTTTAAATCTGAATCATCTGGACCCGTCTGCAGCTGATGGAGTTTCCAGAACAACACGGATCCATCCTCTGTTATCCCGTCTTTATTTCCACTGGAATATTTTCCCATCAGCTCATCATCAACCTGAGAGTCTGATCCGAGGTCAGCGGCGGCTCCTGTTTCTGTCTCTGTTTGTGTTGATGCCCACAGCTAGGAGGGGCCCGGGGCCCCCGAGGCCCTCAGGTGTCGATATCTGAGCGACAGGAAGTCGCTGTGTTCCAGGGCGAGGTAGAGGAGGAGGATGAAGGACAGCAGCTGCATAAATACTGCCATCCTCCCCTCCTTCCCATCAGCCACCTCTGCTCCGGTGACGCTGACACCTGATCAGGTCTGATGTCACCGCGAGCAACGGAGAGCCTGAAACAGAGACGGGTCGGAGCCGGTCCAACGGGACGCACCTCAAAGGGTTCAGGGGTGAGCGAAACGGAGAAGCAGCTACAAAAACAGAGAAACGACAGAGAACACAGCAAACAGGATCCAACGTTTCCATGTGTCCCTGTTGGTCTCTAGGTGTTTCACTGGGATTATTCCACACAGCTGAGACGTGTGAAATCAGTAAACATAATCTCTGCATAAATCCAGCTGTTCTCTGAAGGTTTGTTAGAAAACATTAATGAACAAACAGCATCACGAAGGCAGAGGAACAGCAGACGAGATGGAGAAAGTTGTGGGGAAGTTTAAAGCAAAGTCAGAAGAGAAAATAAAATGCTGATCCATCATCTGAAAATGGAAAATATGTTACACAACTAACTGTACAAACATATGACAGTCCATCAAAACTGACGGACTAGACAAGGAGATGATTACTGTATTTTTCAGACTGTAAGCCAGACTTTTTCAATAGCATGACTAGTCCTGCGACTCATAGTCAGGTGTGACTTCTATGTGTTTTTCTTCCTCTTCATGATCTTCAAGGATAAAAGATTATCATCTGCAGGTGTGAAAAAAGCTAATCTACACATGGATGCTTGAAGTACGTCCAGCAGGGAGAGGTCAAAGGTGCTGTTACATCTCTATGCTGTGGTAGTTGTCATGGAGATAAATATAAAAGACTTTACAGAAATATCTTCTTGGTGTTACCGCTTCATGCAATGCTTCTCTGACAAATGGATACTGGTCTGTCAGAGACTGTCAGCAGATTTCCAAGCCAAAGGCAACAGTTTCTGTAAGATCATTGAAAAGAAAGTAACTAAACACAATGTGTGACTGGAAGCTTGTCAAAGTAGATCAGAAGATGGAATTTATCCTGTCAGAAATAAAACTGAGTCAGAAATAAAACTGAGAGACTGAAGTTGAGTTATTACTCAAAGAAGAAAGGTTCAGATGGGTAAAGCTGGTCAGCAGGTCGGATACTTTTGTGATGCACAATAAACTCTGACAGAAAAAACAGAGTGACGGAGAGAAGCAGCTTCAGAAACACTGAAGTTTACAGAACCTTTTGCAGAAGCCACTGAGATCTTTACTATTCTGACAATCAGAGATGTTGCAAAGGCGACAGAGCAGAAGAACAGGGACATCGGGTTCCTAAGGGGCCCCCAAGGGCCCCAACAACACTCATTAACACCCAGATGAACATGTTTTTCTTTAATTACAAAGTGTTAAATTTCTGCAGGCAAGTTGAGCCTCATCAGATAAACGATGAAACATTCTGAACAAAGTTTCTTCCTCAATATTTATCCCAACTCTCGTTGTCCAGGGCATAAAAACACATCAGGATGTTTTAAGTTCAAAATTAAGTGATTATGAAGTCTGTCAGCTTCATGTGAAACCGCCACAGAAACATTTAAAAACAGACTCAATGTTCCTTCTGTCTGTAGGTCCTCAGAACACATTTACTCCAGGAAATAGACACATCCTGCTCTCTTATTATAGCTTATTAGTTTTTAACCTTCCTACAAATCCTTGATTTATCCAGGTAAGGCAAAGGATAAATAGGCAGTTTTAGATCTTTTATTTAAAAACCATTTACTCTCTAACAGTGTTTAGATTTAAATGTATTTAATAAACAATGTTAGCTGGATTTAGAGCAGAGTTCTGCAGACTGTAAAATCTTTGACCTCTCACCAGAAGTCCCAGAAACACTCTTGTTGTTTCCGACTTTAATCACAATTTGATCTCCTGCAGCTTCCTGACAGATTAATCATCTC
Source organism: Poecilia latipinna (assembly GCF_001443285.1). Lineage (NCBI taxonomy): Eukaryota > Metazoa > Chordata > Actinopteri > Cyprinodontiformes > Poeciliidae > Poecilia > Poecilia latipinna. The sequence goes on along the minus strand of NW_015112783.1, from coordinate 386,695 downwards.
CTCGCAGCTTCAACACAAATTAACCACCCAGCTCTCGTGCTAATTTTAACCGTAATCCTGCCGTTGATGGACGCGGCCGTCGGACCTCTGAACAACTTGGAACATCTCGGAGGGTCCGTGCTGTTTGGATTATTTTGGATTAAGATGCAATTCCCTTTTTAATCTCCCTGCTTGAAGATTGAGCAGTGACACTCGGAAATCCTCGTCCGGATGCTCAAACTTTCTGATCATCGCTTTCACTCACCCCAAACCTTCTGTCAGAAGATTATCTGCTGTCGAGGATCTGAAGAGCTGCTCTGAACATGAGCGTCTGCTGCTGCTGGACTTTATCCTGCAGATCCAGGAGCTCCTCAGGGATTCACCTCTGGCTATTTTATTTTATCATAGTACGGAAAAAATTAATGCAATTACCCATGTAAGAGCAGGTGGATGTAAAGAGTGAATGTTTAAGTAAATCTGTATTTTAGATGTTTACATTTTCATGATGTCAGCTGCAGCATTAAGAGATTCGGTGTGAATCTGTGAGTGTTGGAGACACATTTCATTACAGGTTTTAATCATCTCCTTCTGTTCAGGTCTAAATGACAGAGCAAGTTCATCAGATTCTGGATACACAGCCTTAAATTATAAATAAATATTAACCACAACAACACTTTTGTTTTTAACATGTCTGCTTCGTTGCTGATGTTTTGTTGGGATTCTAATTAAATGCACAAAAAAACCACATCCAAAGTTTAACAATGGTTACCTTTACATCTTTTTATGTTACATGAAAATTTCTTTCAGAGAGTAATTATTTTATGTAAATTGACAAATAAACTAAATTCACTGTACTGAGCTGCCATCTTGGCCACAACTAACTTGTATGTTAGATTGTTTGATCTGTCTTTGTTAAATAAAGTACAAATGAAGACAAAAAAATTATAATTCAGCGTTTTTTAATGTAAATTATTCAAATGAACTCAAACCAGACGTTAAAATTTGAAGCATTTAGACATAGTGTCTCATAAAATTGACCACATTTTTAGCTGAGAGCAAAAAGTTTCAACTCAAATGAATCAAATGTTTCATACAGAAAAAAAAAACCCTTCAGATTCCCGAGAACTCCTTTGTTTTCTGCTGTATATATATATATATATATATATATTTATTTATTTATTTATTTTTACAGATTCCTTAGATTAATTTTCCAGTGTGCGCTCAGATATGATGTAACTGACAGTAATCTTCATCCGGCTCTCCGTTCTCTCAGGGTGAAGCCGTCTGCAGCAGCAGATCTGATTTACTTTTACAAACAAACTAATCAACGTAAAAGGTCCAGTTAGACGTTAACGGCCTGTTAAACGGGGAGCAGCGAATGTTCTGATCAGGAAAAGGAGCGAAGGTTACAGAAAGGACTGCAGACGTCCTGTAAAGAGGACGAGTTCAGCTGAATGAGATTTATGTCCCCTGGTTCTGGTACTGAACAGAACCACAAACAAGAAAACATTGAATTAAAGGAACGTTTCACTGCTGGTCACAATCAGAATCTGTGTCAGATCTGTTTAGTCTGAAATCTAAAACTGAATAGGTTTAGACGTACTCAGTAACTAATGATTGTTTTAGTTATCAAGTAATCTATCAATTATTAGATTATTCAACTTTTAAATGAAGAAAAAATTGGTAAATTATGCAGGTTTGTCATTTAAGCTTTTTTTTATACAAAATTAGAAAGAGATTAAATATATAAATTTGAAAAGATGCAAATAAATAATTTAAGTCCTTTTTAAAACAATAAAATAAACATTTTATTGACTAAAATGCAACAACTTAGCATTCATGTAGTTTATGTTTGATTATTTGTAGCAAATCTGCAGCTGAAAAGATTTTCCTAAAATACTTCTAAGCCCAGCCTGTTATGTTTGACTTAGCATCAATGCAGTCTAATGCTGATCTGTTGATTTCTTTTATTAAACAATTAATAATTGGATAACAATAGAAAATGTTTACAGAATATGAATCAGGTGAAGTTAAAACTGCTACTTGAGTAGTTTGGGTAGAACAGATTTACAAACATTTTTTTTTTAATCTTAAATGTAAAATTTATATATTTTTGTACAATGTTGTCCTTTGAATATGTTGTTCTTCCAGAAATTGTCCCTTTTCTCAGTCTGTACTCCAGTTAGTCATTATTCCATTACTAAATTTGTTGATGATAATTTCAATAATCAGTTCATCACGATTAATTTGGTTAATCACTTCAGCCCAAATACATCTATATACATTTTCAATTTTATTTATGATTTTAGAAATGTATTAATTTATCTGGTTTTACATTTATGTCTTATTTGAAGAAGATCACTATGTAAGTCTTTCTATAACCTGCACAATGTTGTCTAGGGGAGTACGGGTCGCCAACATGACCCCGGTTAACCCCACTTGGGCCCAGTGTTCTTACACCGGCACTGTCAGGGGGAGGAGGGTTTTTTGGGCTCATTATACAGTCATTATACAGACACCAACTCATGTGACTCCTGTTGGGTTTCTGAATGGACCCAAATCTACATCTGATAGATCTTGGGTTCATGGAGCCGGTTCTGATGGATCCGATACAAGAAAACCCTCCAGGAGTGACCCAGTTCGGGTCGCCCTGCAGCATCAGTTTGTTAATGCATTCTGACGTCTGCAGCCGCTCGTCAGGAGAGGCGACACTGATCCAGATCTCATCAACCGGGCCTGAGGCTACTGAGCATGCTCAGTGCTGCTCCTCACAACACCCCCCCGAGGGCTCATTTATTAAACAACTGAGAGTGTCCACTGTTAACACACACACTAACACACACTCCTCTGCATGGAGTCAGTCTGATGTACTGAAATAAAATGTAAAAATCTCATATTTTATTTCTTTGATTGCTGAGATAAAAGTTCTGGTTCTGGTTCCAAACATCTTGGTGCCCCATCTGCTCCACCAGACTCTGATCCTCATAGGTTCTGATGCTGTCAAACCGGATCGTCTTCAGCTCCATAATGAGCTGCGGGAAAATTCATCACGTGCTCGCCTCTCGCGCGCAGCGCTGACGACACAAAGCGGGACAACATGTTTACTGTCACTGGCTGTTAACTGTTAATGGACCGAGTCAGAACCAGGACATGTCCTTTGGTGGTTCTGACCCGGTTCAAAACAACAGGTTGGCTCATGAAACCATGACAACGGGCCATCAGATGATGGATGTTGGGTGGATGATGTCAGGGGCGCAACTACATACTTTCTGAGGCGTATGGGAACCAACGACATAAACTTGTACAATTCATCTTTAATTAAAGTATCAATAATAATAAATGTACATATTTGTGAATAAATTGCTGGCCACAGGGGAATTAAGAAGAATGAAACAGAAAACAGGGCAATATTTCATCATTTAACATATAAGTGGGTCAAAGAGCCACTTGATCTGTGTCTAGAACAGCCTATGGGCTGCAGGTCTGAGGCTTTTTGTTAGCAAGTTTTCTATCATTCTGATAGCTTGATAGGAAACCAACTCACTCCATCTCCATATTCATCTTGTGTAAAATACAAACAACAGTAGCATAAAGATAAAATGATAATGATGAAATTAGATAAATAGACAGACAGACAGACAGATATAGATATCTTACCCAGAAAGATAAACACATTTCAAAATGTTTCCCAAATCGTATAGGTTTAGACGACTTTGTTAGATATAGAAGTCTTTTTGCTCCAAACTGTTTACATTTCTTTCTATAAATCGCAATTTAATTAATAAATAAATGTGGCTTCCTGATTTTTTGTTTCGAATTAGAAATAAAAATCTTGCAATGGATGAAGATGTGTACTGATGTTGATGAACGTGGGGGAAGCCGGAGCATCCGGAGTGAACCCACACCTATTAACAACAGTAGCTCGGGTCCTCTACCAGAGGCCTGGGAGCTTGAGGGTTCTGCGCAGTATCTTGGCTGTGCCTAGAACTGC